>NC_031778.1:23000610-23090253 GCF_001522545.3 Parus major | reverse complement strand
TATAAATATAAATATAATTTTTTTTGTTGTTTTTCCCTCATGAGTTTGATTAAGATTTGTTGAGAAACTTAAGGAGGGAACTCAGCCCTTTTTTTTTCTGGAGGGGTTCAACAGCATCCTTGTCTCTCTTCATTAAAGCCAAACTTTACATGCTATTAAAGCTGAGTTTGTTTGTTGCTGGTCTTTAATATAGGCAAGGAAAAAAGCTGCAAAACCCAGCAGAAAAAAAAAATAATTAGCAATGAAAATCACATTTAGGCAGAACAGGAGATCTTAGACAGCCTGCTCAGTTAAAATTACATTTACAGAAATCACTTGATGCTCAATGAACACTTTGAGTTACAAAACAACCCAGCTCACTGAGAAGAACACAAAGCTGTAAAATTAAGGATCAATCCAAACTGGGGCAGGGTTTTCCAAAGCCTCCCCTTTTCCTCGAGCTGCTGGATCCTATTTCAGGAGTCCTGCAGATTTTCCTCACAGCAGTGGATAACCCAGCCCGAACCTGGAAACAATGACCAGCAGAAATAGCATTTATTGCTGTTAATTCCATGCTATTGAGGTGATTCCATGATCCAAATTCAGCTGAGCAGTGCCAGGAGTTGGATTTGCATTTGTGGTTTGTGCTGTAGCTCAGCCCTATCCACTCCCTATCATTGGGGGATGGAGAAAAGGAACATCCCAGAGTCATCCAAGCTGGGAATTAAAGGATCCTGAACAGCTTTAATGTCTCTTAAAAAGTGCTGGGTAATTAGGAGCATGTCCTGATCACAAATGGGAGGTTTTGGGAATGTGATCCCAGGATAAAGGGTAGGTTCCCAACAGTTTTAGGCAGGGAAATGTAAGAAATCTGACAGGTCAGGTTCTAGGTGCAGAAATGAAAGGCTTTTAAAAAAAGAGATCAATTTAGGCTGGTCAATAGATGCCTCCTTTGGATTTTGGAATGCTGTGCTTCCAGAGGGCCCTGTTCCCTGTCTGTGCAGTTGATGGGATGTTCCCAAGGAGCGAGGCCCAGGTGCAGCCCCCTCAGGGCTGGCTTTTGGAGGCTCCTGCTGGATGCAGAGGCTGCTCCCCGCTCCTGGCACAGCATTTAACTGCAGCTGGAGCTTGGATTCGCCTTTCATCCACGAGCCAGGAGCTGCAGCCCCATCCCAACCTCATGGATGAGAGCCCGTGGGCAGAGCAGGAGTCTCCCTGGCCCTGCTCCACTGCAGCAGGACCAGGGCTGGAGCCAGAGCAGCTGCTGCCCTCGCTGACTTTGAGGCAGCACTGAATTTATCCCTCTCCCCACCCGCTATTCCCAAAACCTCTGCTCTCCCTGGTGACAGGCAGCTCTGTGCTGGTGCTGTAACTGCTGAGCAGGAACACAAAAATGGGTTTGGAAATAGAGAATCTGCTCTCAGGGCTAGGAAGGGGTTGCCAAGTGTGAATTATCTTTTCCTGTCTGGCTTGGAATTCCATGGAATGGGTGGTTTGGATGAATCATTGAGCCACAGAATGGAAGGGACATTAAATCTCATCCCATTCCACCCCTGCCATGGCAGGGACACTTCCACTGTCCCAGGCTGATCCAAGCCCCAATGTCCAACCCGGCCTTGGGCACTTCGAGGGCTCCAGGGGCAGCCCCAGCCCTGCCCACCCTCCCAGGGAACAATTCCTTCCCAATATTTCTTCCTAATATTTGATTTAAATCTACCCTGCTTCATCCTAAAGCCATTCCCCCTCGTCCTACAACTGCGTGCCCTTGTAAAAAGTCCTTTTCCAGTGGAAAGAAACAGGAGAAAGCAGATGAAAGTGTCGAACAGGAATATATTTCAGTTTGATTACATTGCCCTTATACAATGTATTTATGTGTGCACTGTTAGAGGAATGGGAACTGCAACTCCAGAGTGATTTTACTTTTGTAAAAGTCTCCATTTACTCCAATAGGAGGGAAATCCTGCCCTGCTGCAGCTCTATAGAGTGGTGTCAATGTTGTTTGGGAATTTCTGCAGGAGTTTATTCCTGTAGAATTTGAATGGCAGAGTTTGTGCAGCTTTGCCAGCCTCAGAATCACAGAATTTCGTATTATAAGATAAAAACACACCTCCAGCTCCTCCCCATATTTCTCCCAGCTCTCCTACACCCAGACCTTTCCCAAAACCTCTCAGACTTGTAGAAAACAGGCTGGATTTGGATCCAGAGGATCCGAGGTGTTGGTTCCAGCCTTTTCTTCTGACAGGGAATGGGATTTGCCCCGTCCTGGGCTGGGGTGGCTCCCTTAAACCTTCCATGGGGAGGTTTTTGTGCAGACCCAGCTCGGGAAATGGACCTGTGAGCTCACCCTGTGCTGCTTTTTGCCACCTCCACTGGGAGAAAAAACAAACATTTCCTGCCACTTCAGTCCCAAGTTTTGCCCAAACCCCTGAGGTCTGGGGCAAACCAGGGCTTGGGGTGTCAAAAGTGCTGTGCAAAATTTCAAATGGCTTTTAATTAACCTAATTAAAATTAATTACCTCTGCCTCTCTGGGGAGTCTGGGCCAGGATGAGCATTTTCATCTTCCCTGTGCAGCCCTTCATCCCTGCTCGTGTGCTTTGAGGGGAGTTTTCCCAGCTCTGCCATCAGCTCAAAGGTCTGTGTTAAGTAAGGGGAGAAGCTCTGCTTGTCTCTCACTTCCCAGGGTGTTTGGATGAATTTTAGCAACACAGATTTAATAGGAAAAAAGTAGAAAAAAAAGGGGAGATGCAATTAAAAAGGTAAAATGTGTGAAAGCTCTCAGGTGTTTTTGCTTTCCTCCTTCATGGCTGTTCTAATATGACCATTGACTTTCTTCTTTTTCCTCCATCAACAGTTTTTTTTTATTAATTTTGGGTCAAATGGAGCGGAAACCAAGTATGTTTAATTTTTTATCTCTGTTTGTGTTTGAGTCTAAGTAAAACTCTGACTTATTTAAAAATAGGGCTGTTCCAAAGGATTGACAGCTGCTCCAGTTCCCATTAAACTCTTTGGAAAGGCTCAATCCTGGCTGAGGACAGGATTGTCTGTGCTGGTGTCCATCAAAAATCAGAGCTTGCCACGAGTTCCCCTCGGAGCTGTGAGGTTCCATCATGCAGGAGATGATTCCTGTCACACCTGGGCACTTTTTAAGGCACAATCCTGACCTTGAAAGGGGATTATTGTCAGCCAGCTGCCCCAGAGTGCCTCTCACAGGATGGAATTATAAAAATAACAATAATCCACCATCTACACGCCTTAATTATTATTGTTTCACCTTTTAATTATTGAAAGGTTTGATTGAAAGATGTTCCTTAACATTTACCAAAGTTAAAATTGTTGGGATGAGGCTTGAACACCATAAAGGAGACACGATAATTTAAAATATTCATGTTGTCCGCATTGCACTTATTTGTTTGGTTTCTTTATTTGGGTTATTACAAAAGGGGAAAAAAAAAAAAAAAATCTGTTTTCAAAGTCATCTTCTTTTGCCAGCCAACATTTCACCCTCAGTGGTCCCGCAGTGAATGAATTATTGGGGATTTATGAACATATTAATCATCTCCATGGAAACAGTTCGCAATTTCACAGCACAGGAGTTTGACTTCCCTGCATGACAATGAAAAAAAAGGCAGGATCTGAAAAAGAGGAAGCTGAGGAGAGATGAAAACCCCTCCAAATTTAGACCCAAATTTAGCAATAACTACTCCTGCTCTGGAGGAGGAATCAGCATTTCCAGTGACCCCGAGACCTTTGGAATTTGCAGCCAATTCAGGTCATGGATCCTTCAAAAGACTCAACGTGCCCTCCATGAAGGGCTTTGGAAAGGGAATTAATTTAGTTTTTTTCCCCCCTGCAATGGTGTTATTTAAGGAATCTGCTCTCCAGGATGTGTTTGGCAATGGTTTGAGACTGGAGACCTCAGTAAATGAGAGATTTTCCACTGAGGAAAAAGTGTTGGGTGTGAGGCTGAGCAGAAATGTTTATCAATAACACAAATTTCAGGGGTTTGGGGCAAGAGAGGGAAAGGAAATAATGTTGTTTTAAAGCCATTCTGTAATACAGCAAAATTCGGAGAGAGAGGAAAAAATAGCAACACAAACAGATATTTTTTTAAAACTGTGATCTACTGGAATTTTGGAACAGTGTTGGAACACTGGTGGCTTCCTCCAAAAAGTCATTGTCCCTCCTGTGGGAACCCAGAGCAGGACACAGCTCCTGGTCCTGCTAAACCTCCTGAGATCCCATGGAATTTCCTGTAATTCCACTCAGATCCAAGCATTTCTTCTCAAACACTCCCTGCAGAGTCAGGAGGGGCTGTGCAGGTGCTCCCTGCCCTCCCAGCTGGAATTCCCAAATCCCCTCTGTTTTCCCTCCCACCTGTGGGGATTTGTGCTGCCCACCAGGAACAGCTGCTGCCCCTCGGGAAGGGAATTTAGCAGGGAAGGAAGGAGGGAAAGATGGAGCAGAGTTGTTTATTGGGGGTGTGGAATCCATGTAATCCAGGGATTTATGAATACAGAAGGATTGAATGTTCCTGGGAATGGGACAATTGTTTTCAAGGTAAGGAGTTTGGTTTGGTTTTGGGGTATTTTTCTGGACAAACCTTTCTCTGAGCAGGAGACTGAGGATGTGTTTTCCCCCCTGGGATGTCTGGTGGCTGCTGCAGGGGATCCTGCCCAGGGCTGCTAAATTCAGTTATTCCAGTGGCTCTCAGCATTCCCAGGATTTGTGCCTGTGCCAGGAGATCCTGGAGCCTCCTGGGTGTCAGTGTGAGCCTCCTGCTGGTGTCAGACAGGAGCTGGGTGCTGCTTTCTCCTCTGCTGTAGGAAGGAGAGTTCCTTTTTGTGCCTCAGGATGGTTTCCCACCGAATTTTCCCTTTTCTGGGCTGCAGGGAGCTGTAGGAAGGGGACTGGAGGAGTGGAGCAGTTGGCTTGGGGACAAAAGGTGTTACCTGTAAGTGCAGGGTTCTTGTCACCCAGCTTTGTGATGTGGCAATGAAAGGAAAATGAAGGGGAAAAAAAATGTGGTCAGGATGTGGAAAAAGCTCCATGTGGACACAGGGAGGTGGAGAGCAGCCCCTTGCTGGATTCCTTTTAATGGAAAGATTCCTATAACAGCAAATTATTTTATTGCTGTTGTTTCCTCTTCTGCACTTATTCCCCAGCTGGGAGCTTTCAGGCACTGCACATGAAGTGAAAATTAGAAGAATGAAATCCTTCCCAATACAACTTCCTTCCTTTAGGTCCCAAAAATTGTCAAATAAAACTCCTCAAGTCCTGGTGGAGCAGCCTTTTGGCTTTGGAGGCTTCAAAGCAGAAATTCAGTTTGGGCCATGGCTGCTGGGCCCGGGGGAGTTTTCCTGGCTGAACATCACAGCATCCAACTTCTCCCTCTGATGTTTAGACAAACATTTGCTCTTCCTGGTTTAAGTGGGACTGGACCATCTGCTGGTATCACAAAAATCATCTCTGCCCTAGAAGAATTCCTAATAAATGTTCTGCTGAAGAGGAAGAGATGGGACAGCCATGAAGTGTTTTGGTCAGAGGAGGACAGACTTCTCTTGGCCTGTCCTGCTGATCCTGGAGGATTTGCCTCTTGGCCCCATGAATGAAGAATTTGCTGATTATAAACAATGCTGGGGGGTGGGAGGGAAGTTGTGCATTAATGTTACTCAGTATTTTGAATTTCTGAGGAATATTTGAGGATTTATTTCAGTCTCTTGGCTTGAAAAACCCAATGGCAATTTGTGGCATCTTGCTGCCATTTATCTTTGGGAGTCTCTTTTTTGGGAGTAACCTGCTAAAATCTCTTGCCTTATGAACCTATTTGAGTAGAGTGGGTATTTCTATACCATCTTCAGTATAATTCCTCAAGCTGCCCAGTAACTGGATGTGTTGTGATGCTTTCCTCTGTGAGTGGTAATGCAGAAATATTTGTCTGGAAGCCTTTCTGCTTTCACCTTTTGTTTATGCAGCTGTTTTACCTCAGTTTAGGCTGGGAGAAATAATCTGTAATACACTTTGCTTGCCAGCTCTTCGTAGATTTCTTTGGAGATTTCTGTGTCGTGTTTCCAGTGTTTCAGCACGAGGAAATTCAACATGAAGTTAGGAGGAATTGGCCTACATCAGACAGAGCAGCTGCTGTGAAGGAAGGCAGGCAGAGAGATGAGAGAAGAATTTTGCTGAGGTGAATGGTTAATATGCTTTTGTGATAATAAGGGGCTTATTTATGCTGCATTAATATTTTGTACCACCGCCGTCTGCTTTAATGTTTAATCTCTCTGCTGAAAGCATTGAGAAACCCTTTTTAGCAGCATGGTTGTGCTGTGCTGGGAGGGACAGGGCAGGTTTTCCTGAGCCTGGAGAGCTCAGGGAGAGCTTTGGGGCTGGGATTTGGCATCCTCTGTGCAGCCCTGCTGTGGCTCCTGGGCACTGCTGGTGCCTCACCAGCAGCAGCAGCTCCTGGCATCAGGAGCAGATCTCCCACTGGATCATAAATTAATCCTGGGCTTGGCTTCATGTGCAAGGGTGGCCTCTGTGAGTGCTGGGAGGGAGGGGACAGCCCTTGGATCACAGGGGTGCAGCTGGGGCTGCTGCTCAGGGAGCAGGAGGGTGCTGGGATGTGCTGGAATCTGCAGGGTTTGCACTGAAATCCCAGTTTTGTGTCTTCAGGGTTGTTGGGATCCTCTTCTATTCACGTTGAAATCCCAGTTTTGTGCCTGCAGGGTTGCTGGGATCCCTTCTATTAACGCTGAAATCCCAGTTATATGTCTTCAGGTTGCTGGGATCCCTTCTATTCATGTTGAAATCCCAGTTTTGTGCCTGCAGGGTTGTTGGGATCCTTCTATTCATGTTGAAATCCCAGTTTTGTGCCTGCAGGGTTGCTGGGATCCCTTCTATTCATGTTGAAATCCCAGTTTTGTGCCTGCAGGGTTGTTGAGATCCCTTTTGCCCACATCTGTCAGTGCTGGGGCAGAGTGGCTGGAGCAGCCCAGTGGACAATGTGATAAAGCAGGACCTGGTGGTGCTGGCTGAACGTGAGCCCAGATGTGGCCAGATGTGGCCAGAAAAGCTGATGGCACCTGGCCTGGATCAAAAGCAGTGTGGGCAGCAGGAGCAGGGAAGGGTTTGTCCCCCTGTGCTCAGCACTGGTGAGACCCCACCTCAATTCCTGTGTCCAGCTCTGGGCCCTCGGTGCAAGGAGGACTTTGAGGGGCTGGAGTGTGACCAGGGAAGGGGCTGGAGCCCCAGGAGGGGCTGAGGGAGCTGGAAAGGGGCTCAGCCTGGAGAAAAGGGGGATCAGGGGGAATTTCTGGCTCTGCACAAGTCCCTGGCAGGAGGGGACAGCCGGGGGGATTTGGGATCTTATCCCAGGAACAGGGACAGGAGGAGAGGGAACAGCTCAGGCTGGGCCAGGGGAGGCTCAGGGTGGACAGCAGCAGGAATTTCCCCATGGAAAGGGCTGGAAGAGGCTGCCCAGGGAGGTTTGGAGTGCCCATCCCTGGAGGTGTCCAAGGAAGGGCTGGTGACAAGGTGGGGATCAGTCACAGGTCACAGTGGTGGGAAGGTTGATACTGTGTAGTTTTCCTTGGAGTGACATCCTTCTTTCACACTTTGACTACCCTGATTGTAGTTTTCTCAAATATTTACATTTTAATCAAATGTTCCCTATATTTTTGGCTTCCACTTCAGAGCTCTGTGACTGGTTAGGTTTTGTGAAGCACCTGTAATAATTCGGTTACTGATAATCCTCACAGAATGAAATCAGTCTTGCAGAAATATTCAGTGACAGAAATCCCTCTCCTTTCATCACTGCCTGATTGTGTTTCCAGGGCTGCTTTTCCTCTGTGTTTCCCTGTTTTGACAGGACTGGGCAAAAATTCGTGTGTTGAACTACACTTAGTAAATTTACAATCAATACAAAGTTATCTTTTTTAAGAGACTTTCCTTTCTCCTTGCTTTAACTGTATTAAACTCTTCACATTTACCTGTATTGAACCTCAGTGTCTGCTTCCCTTTCCAAAGGGACTTTGCATTCCTTGATAGGGCTCAAATATTTGTTCTTTAGGAATTAGGTGGACTTCATTTGGACTTGCCATTTAGTTTGTAATACCAAGAGAACTCCATTTCAAAGACTAATCAGGCAGTTGTGTATTTGCTCTACCTGGGTGCTGCAGCTGCTGGGCACTGATGGGATCTCTCCTCTAAAGAAAACAGGAAAAAAAAACAAACCCAGTTCTTCTTTCTGGGGTCTTGAATCTGTAAAAACCCTCCCATTTCTTGGGTCTGTTAGCATAGTCTTCTTTTAGGAACTGGGAATAAGGGAAAAGCTGCCACAGAAGAGAGAGGAAATGGAAAAGCTTGTCAGGAGGGCTGTTTCTCCTTTTTATTCTTTCCAAGCAGGATTTAAGGTGGCGTCTGGAAAAGTGCTGCTCTTAGAATGTGATTGAAAAACAGGATTTAAAGAGAAAGGAAGGGAGCTTGGGGTTAAAAAGCAGTGAGATAGGGGAGCAAGAAACCCAGGAGCAGCCAGGTGTTTGGGGGTGCTTTTACAGCGAATCCCAGGGTGGGTTGGGTTGGTGGGGCCCACAGTGATCCCCAGGCAGGGTGGTGGCACAGGGATGTGTCCAGGGCTGTGGAATATCCCAGCCAGGGAGATCCCAGGATCTGGAGTCTCCAACCAGCTGACAAAACTCCAACCCAGAGCAAGCCCAGCTGTGCTGGAGGCACGGGATGAGTCTTTAGGGTTTCCTGCCAATCTGGGACTTCCCACTGTCCCACTGGTCTGCTCCAGACCTGCCAGAGTCACGGACAATAAAGCTGATTATCCCAAAATCCATGAAGTTCCTTCAGAGGAGGGTGATGAGAACCTTCCTTGTGATTTAAACTGCATGCTCAGAGCCCTTTATGAGCGAACTGCTTCTGAATGTCTGCTCAAGGCGAGAGGGGTGAAGTAGTTGGGTATTTTTAGCTCTTTTCCATGCCTGTGGTTTTTATATGCTAATCTGTTTGTTTCTTTCCAGCCTTTGGAATATTCATCCCACAACATCTAAAATTTGACACCTGCTGTAGCTTGTGTATTATCACTTTCACCCTCAGAAACCCAGAAATTATTAAGGTGGAGTAATTACTATCCTATTATATAATAACTACTTTAATCCAGCAATCGTAACATGATTTGAAATGAACCCTTTTGTGCCATTGATTTTGGAATAATTACTGTTATATTGTACTTCTGCAAGAGTTATTCTCAGTTAACCACTTGAAAATAATACGCTCTACTTATTGAAAAAAATAAATCTGATTATCCCCCAAAGCTCGATGTTCTTTCTACATCTGTGCCTCAATTGTCTGCTGGTGACCTGAGATGCTCAAACAGGCTCCTTTCTGTGGCTACTCCAGGAAATATCTGTGGGCCAAATGCCTCCTCCCAATCAGCCTTTTCTTGGTGGGGGTTTTTCCCTCAGAACCAGGGATTTTCTCACTGTTCAGGCCTGGTGGGCTTGACAGCTGTTTAATCAGGATAGAGTGATAAAGGCTCAAGGAAAATACAGGATTTTTTCCCCTCTTCTTGCCTCCAAAATCTGATTTTCATTTGTCTTTCTAGGTACATAACAATCTCTAATAAAACCATCAAATTCAGCCAAATGAGGTTTTGAAGCCAGGCTGATCTGGAAGGAGCATGTTTAAAGACATGAAGAATAATATCCTGTGATTGTTGGTTGTGCATGGGAGAATTCACATTTTCAGTGTTTTGTCCTTCTGAACTTCTGAATTCTTGCTGGGACAGGGTTTTTTTTCAATCAGAAAATCATGGAAAAATTGTACATTCTCAGCTTTTTTGGACTTCATGGGAGCTCTGGTGTGGCCTCTTCCCTCCTGTGCTGCAGAATGGAGAGGAGGGAAGATGTTTGACCATTTATTTCCTTTGCATCTTTCCTTGCTGGGAGAGCAGGGATGAGTTTGGCTCCTTTAGTTATCGACAAACCTTTGCTGAAGAGATCAGAGCCTGTCTGAAATCTGATGAAACATTGATAAATTGAAAAAAAAAAAAATTAAATTCAATTGATAAATTGAAAAAAAATCAGAGTGGAAACAATGACAAAACTCTGATATAATTTTCCTGATACATGCATTTATTTGGGGCTAATACCCAGAATGAGTGAATGGAAGATCCCAAATGAAATCCCAGCTGTTCTTTGAGCCACCTTTGTAGTGGCTGCAGAAGAGAATTGTTAAAATGAGATTTGGGATTTCCAGCTTTGCTCCTACGTGGACAGGATTGTCACCTCTTTTCAGTGAGGCCCAGAACAGGGCTCAGCAAACTTGAGAGCAGCCGAGCAGGCTGATAAAACAGAAGTGAAAGACTCACTAATGTGTCAGGAATTGATGTTGCTGCAAGCTTTCCCTTGTCTCCTGCTCTGTGAGTAAATAATTCACCAAACTCCTGCTAGTCCTCGTGGTGATACCCAAGGATTTTTTCATTAATTCATGAATTTCATCTGGGAGGAGTTTGTGATGATTTCAGAGCTGTGCTGGTGGGGTGTGTGTTCCTTGGGTCTGTCCAGTTTTGCATGAGTGCTTTCCCTCACCTTTTCAAGGTGTGTGGATCTGCTGCTGGCTCTTCCTGAAAGGTCAGGCTGGAAATCCCAGTGACTGAGCAGAACTGAGCATGTTTTACAGTACAGCTCCAGTTGTTACTGAAATGGGAGCTGAATCATGACTGAAAGTGCAAGGGAAATGCTGATGGACTCAGGAATCCTCTCACTTGCACTTTTCCTCCTGCCTGCACCAAAAAAAGGGGATATTAATCTCATCCAAACCCATAACTCTTTTATAGACCTACACCTTCACCCTTATCACTGCAGCACTGGGATGATGTTTCTAGGACAGGTTCTCCACTCATTTTCCCCATTAATTTGGGATTTGGACTGTTGGCATTCCCACCCAAACCATGGGAAGTTGGCCGTGGCTGCTCCTCCTCCGTGTGCTGGCGGCTCTGTCCCCCTGGAATGTGCTCAGGGGCACGGAGGGAGATCCAAAAGCCTTTCCATGTTTGTCCTGCTTATCCCTGCGTGGCCCAGGTCGCTGCCAGAGGCAGGCAGGGTATTTATAGCTGGAATATTTGATGTTCGTGTCGCCTTCCCGAGGCCATGTCTGATTCCTTCGGGTTCAGCGGGCTCCATGAGACTTCTCCTGGTTTTTGTGCTCCAGGCACAGCTCCCTGAGTCAGTGCCAGCCTTCCCTTGGTGTTTGCAGTGGATTTTCCTTTAAAATATGCATTGCCCTTTGGATTTTGTGTAGGATCAGCACCTTCTGTGTCTGGCGCCCTGAGAGCCCTGAGGGGGTTTCAGGAGTGGCTCGTTTTGGATCATCATTCCCGTGTTTCTTTCCCAAAGCCCTTCCATTGAATTAACCCTGGAATTATTTATAGCAGCCCTTTTGAGCCAGGCCAGCCTCCAGTGCTCAGGAATTGCTGCAGGGCTGCTGGGAATCTCTGTGGTGGGAATTCTCTGGAGCTGGGAAGCACAGGGATATCTGTCCCTCAGTGCTCCCCTGGAGCCAAACCCTGGGATGGACATCACCTCTCTTTGGCACATCCTCACCGAGCCTTTCCTGCTGGATATTCTGCTTTTCCAAAGGAAAGAGCTGTGAATAGCCTCATGGAAATTTCTTGAGTTTCAGGGGTTTTTCCCCCCCTAAAAAAATACATCCATGAAGTGAAAGTGTCTGGGCCACAGGAATTTATTGGTGTTCAGGATTTAATTTAAAATCATGTTTATTCAGTCTTCACATGAAGACAATGAATTCAAACCTCAGTGCACACTCTGGAGCCAAGATTTACATCCTGTTTTCCTTTTGTCCCTGTCTTATTCCCCACCAATTTCCTTGACTTTAATCGCCATTTCAGTCCTTTCCTTGGGTTTTATTTCACTTCTTAGGAAAAGGAGAAAACCAGCTTCCCATTATTCTGTGGATTTCTGCAAATTGTGGGAAATAAGTAGTAAATAGGCTTTAGGATAAGTAGTTTCTTCATTTCCCATGGATAAATAGGAAGAGGTTGATGTGTTTGGGGTTTTACTCTTTTTTTTTTTTTGCTTTATTTTCTTTTTGACTTTATCCTGATGCTCCCTTTCTGTTCAGCTACCAGAACTTGGGAATTTCTTGTGTTAGTGCCAACATATTTAAGCTCAAGTTTAACAAAAATCAAGTGTTAATTTGGTAGTGGAGAAAAGACCCACCAAAGCCCAGCCTTGATGAAAGGAAGCTGTTGGTGACCAGGGAGGATCAGGGCAGTGGGAATTGATGATTTTTGGCCAAAACAGGTCCTACTTTTGAAATGCACCCGTTTCCTCATCCCAAATCCTGGAATTACACTCATCAGCCTCCTGTGCCTTGCCCAATTTTTTTTTCTCCAGTAGTTCCCAGAAGCATCTAAGGAATAAATTCAAAATTCATTGCTTTGTATTTTTAACTTCAGCCCTAAAATGCCGAGCCAGCTCAATGTGTCCAGAGCCACTTTCTGAATCCCAGTCGTTCCAACATCTGCCCCATGACTTGGTCAGCATTTATCTCTCTGATGTTTCTGCAAGAAAAAGTTGTCTCTGACACTATTCTAGGCAAGGTTTACAAGGTTTCATGATTAAAAATGCATTTTTATGCTGTTTCCAAAACACCACTTTCATTTTATTACTAAAGTGGTATAAATTCCAGGGTGAGCACTCCATGAAATGCTATTTATAGAAGAAATAAATGGAGCTGCAGCCCTGTGCTGGGGTTTGCTGGCTCAAGATGAGCTGTATTTTATACCTGGCAATTATGCACAGAAAAGCAAGAGGGAAAAAAATGCTGTTTGAAATGATTGTGGGGTTTGTGTGGCCCCGTGCAGCATCCAACAGCGGCTGGTGAGACCCGTCAGGATGATCTGAACTAAGAAATCAGGGAGGAAATCACAAATTGTCCTTTCCTGCTGCCTCTGTAATTCAATGAACCATTTTTGCTGGAATGGGGATTCCAGGGGACGCAGCAGCTGCAGCCTTTGCTGGGAATGTGGGCTTGGAGATGCTCCTGGGGTGATTTAGGGGCTGAACTCTGAGTCAAGCAGAGGAGTTTCTGTGCTGAGGAGCCTGGGAAGAGCCCTGTTCCCACCTTGGTGCTGTCTCCTGGGAGCACCTGAGGGCAGGAAACAGCCCCAGGCTGCACCAGAGGAGGCTGAGATTGGACAGAAGGAAAAATCCCTCTTGTCCAGCCCCAGCACAGCTGCCCAGGGCTGCGGTGGGATCCCCATCCCTGAAAAGGCACCAGGATGTGGCACCTGGGGACAGGGACAGTGTTTGGGCTCGGTGATCGTGGAGGGCTTCTCCCACCCAAATGAACCCGTGATTACCTCAGCAAACCAAACTTTGCTCTGAGGAACGCTAATTCCAGCTGGAATTCTCAGGTCTGGGCTGCAGGAGATGTGCAGAGCAGGGAATAAAACACCTCTGTCACAAGGGGATGTCTCATTTCCTTCCCCCTTCGGTGCAGAATTTGGTGTTGTACCAAAGCTTTTGGCACTTAGTGACAATTTCCCTTTAAAATTTAAAGGATTTATCTGTGGAAACAAATCCACCTTCATTTCTTCAGTGAAACCACACAATGTCCAGAGCATTGGAGAGCAATTTAAAGTGAGTAGGTTTGGGAGTTTCTGTGGTAAAATCTTGTATGGTTTAATGGAGGTTAGGAAAGAAAAGAACTTAATTTTGGGTGATTTCCTGCAAATCTTGAGCTGATTGTTTTCATGGCCTTATTCAAATTATGTCTACATCTTCCTCATATATTTCAATATATAGATATATATATAAATATATCTGTGTTTAATATATCAGCATTAAAATCTAACACTCAGAAATAAAATTAATATAACTAATACAAGTAAACTGCTACAAACCCATTTAATCTGATGTTATTTATGATTAAATCCAAAGTTTTGAAAGACTATCCCACAGCAGCCTTGGGAACGAGTTTGTCTCGGTGAAGCTGCCATGGGTGGATGGTAAATAATTGAGTTATTTCTGTTGTCATGGTAATGACACAGTTTTGAGGTGTTGAATGACAACTTTTTGGATTTTCCTGATATTTTTGAGTTGGGAGAGCTCCTGTCTGAGACCTCCATGGTGATGCTGGGATCTGTTTGGCAGGGGCAGGACTCAGCATCTGCCAGGCAAAATCCAATGGGAATGAGGAATTTTCCTGCTGGTGAGGAGCCAGTGCTGTCCCAGGGGTGTTGGTGCTGAGTGGGGACTCAGGGTCACTTTGCTGGCCTGATTTTGTCACTTAATTAAGGCTTAATTTAATGGTGTTATTTGGGTTTCTGCTGGTTTTTGAGAAATTAAGTGGTTGTGAAGCAGGTGTGTAAATAAATTACAGGCAGCGCTTTGCACCTCACCCTCAATTTAAAATAAAAATGGGGAAAAAACTACAAAAAAAATAATAATAATAATAAAAAAATCCCTTAATACACCCAAGGAAGAAGACTCCAATCAGAACATTGTTTTTTTAGTTTAAAATTCTTTTCCTGTTATTCTAACTCAGTTAATGAGGTTTTTATGACGAGACTGCAGAACCTGTGCTGCACTTGGGAAAGCCAAGAAAACAAGGATTTGGGAATGTGTGGAGTTTGTGGGGAGCCAGCCCCGTCCTGAGAACACCACCCAGCTGTCTGAGACATTTCAGAGTAACCAGGTTTTATTTTAACCTGCAAAATGTGACATCATGTGTGGAGGAAGGTTCTAAAAGCAAATGAAATTGTGGCAGCTGCTTTTATGGTCCCTTAACGCACAAGGTAACTATTTTTACATGGCTTGCTGAAGGAAAAAAAATCCATTAAAATACAAATTTGTCTTTTTTTTTTTTCCCTAAAAGAAATCTTTTACCCAGTGGCAGATTTGTTCCAAAAAAAGGAAAAGCTCCAAAGAGAGCTGCTGCTCCTGGGGACTGGAGGTCGGGTGTGGAAAAATCCCTCTGGAGAGGAAGGGGGAGAAACTTCCATGGAATTCAGGAGGCCACAACTTCAGGCCAACAAATGCCCTGCTGAACTCCCCAAACTCGCCTGTCAAACCCTTGAACTTAATTTTCTGACCGCGTGTTTAATGCAAAATTAAATCTCTCTTCAGAGAGTTGCAAACTTGCCAGACTGAGTTAGACACATGCAGCTGGGCCAGACTGGCTGAATATTTAATAAGCTGGTGCCAGATTTTTTTGTCTTCTTCAGTTTATTTCTATTTTTTCCCTGCTGTAAAAACCCCCCCAAACCCACATCTTGTTGTCTGAGGAAGGAGGAGAATTGAGGATCAAGTACTTTGCAAATCTTTTTACCTCAGTGTCTTAAACACGTTTTTGGATTGTGCTGAGAGGAATTTGATGTCAGAAATTATTTGTTAAAACTTCTCTCAGCTGCTCAGAACAGGAGTAATCTTTGATAAAATTTTGAAGAACATCTGTTGTCTGTTCTTTGGTCGCTGGCAAAACTGATTTTAGGTTTGTTTTTTTTTCTTTTTTAATTTAAATTGATGTTCTTTGGGATCCTGATGAAGCACAAATTATCCTGCCTTCGATTGGAGCCATTTTTAGTGCCAAAATAAAGCCCTTTAAAAGGGAATTCAGGCACTGGGACTGATGTGTGGAAAATGGAGATATTGGACAGGCAGGCTGGGACTTTTTGGAGTGGGATAAATGCAGTTGCAGCATCCGAGGGGAGAAGCCAATGGTTATTTCCTGCTGGCCTGGATTTATCTGGGGGCTTTTCCCGTGAATTGGGCTCCATACATGTGTTATTTTTAAAGGGCCTCCAGGGCGTTTGGGATGTGGAGGAAATCAGGAGGATGATCAAATTAAAAGTGAAGCTGTGACATAAAGTGAATAAATGTTAGGATTGGGTGACATAGCCATAAATAAGTGCTGGTAATTCCTCCTGACATGATCCATACAGATATTTTACCCAGCTCTCCTGAGAAGCAGTTACAAGTTCCCTGGAGTGTGGTTGAGTGCAGGCTGTGAATAGATTTCCTTTTTTATTTGGCCATTTATATTTACTGGATTTCTGGGGTTTTCTGATTCCGCACAGAAAAGGAAAACACACAAAATATTTGCTTTGGAAAGGCTGCTGAGGCACAAAGCGTGGCCTCAGCGTGTGGCAGAGCGATGAATTTTAATCAGAGGGTTGGATATGAATTTTCCTGCCCAAAAGTGGCATCAAACATCAGCACAGCTGCCCAGGGTGGTGATGTTTCCATTCCTGGAGGGATCCAAAAGCCACCAGGACATGGCACATGGGGCAGTGGTGGCCTTGGCAGTGCTGGGAATGGTTGGATTTGATGGTCTTGGAAATTTTTTCCAACTTTTCTAAGCCATGCTGTGATTTTTGCTCTGTATCCCTTCCTCAGGGACAGCTGGCTACGCTTTGGGGGGAGAAATAAATAGTTATTATTTTTGTGCACTTATGGTGGTGATCAACATTTAATTTATAAATTCCAGCCCATGGTCAAGCTTCATGCAAGGAACAGGATTAAAAAAAAAGGAGTAATTATGTTCTCTAATGGATGAAATCCTTCTCTGGAGCCTTCTCTGTGATAGCTTTGGAAATTTGGATTTTCTTCCTAAATTCTTGGAGAAGAAACTGGAATTGTTAAGAAATCTTGGACTGGGAGCCAAGCCTCTGGAAATGCATTAGGTCAAGTCTCCAATTATTCAGGAGGAGAAGGAAACACCAGAACTCCCTGAATTTTTTGGGAGTTTTTGTGGCATGAATTAATCATTTGCATAAAAATTCTCCCTTTTTTAATCTATTTTTTTTTTGTGGGATGAACCTTGGGTGTGTATTTGGGTGATATATGTTAGAATAAATTTTTGGATAAGTGAAAATACAGAATATTTTGGCTTGATTTCCAAAATTGGTCAGCTTGGTGTGAATTTTTCTGCTTTTTTGGCCCTCTGTGGTAAATGTCTATTTTTGGGCTGTAATATATTGTGGAGAGAAGGGAAGAACACACCGAGAAATTCAAACTATATTGCAAATCTTATCTGGATGGAATGGAATTATTCACCCTGACACAGCAGAAAATGCAGGGATATCACCTCAGGATGTGTGATTAAGCTGAGGTATTTTTCATCACCATATCTTGTGTTTTGATGGAGTGCAAGCAATCAGAAATTGCTCTGTACTTTGTAAACAGCTGCATTTCCTATTCCACACTTTTGTTCTGCAATATTTTTAAGCTCACAGACTTTTTACAATATAAAAAAAATAAGAATAATTGGGGTTTTTTTTTGTTTTGTGTTTTTTTTTTTGGCGGCATTTGAGAGACTTCGCCCGTCTCAAAATGACAAAACTCAATTTTCTATCGGAACCATTTAAGTCACAAATGAAGACTGATCGTCTCTCTGAACTCCCCTTCTGCTGAGCCACGACGTGGGGCTGGCACAAGCTGTTCCTCAAACAGGGAAAAGCTGGAGAACAAAGCTTGGCTTGATGAAGAATCCAGCAGGATGCGACTGCGGATTGTCGGGATAATTTTAATTTTGTCACGCTAATGAATCTTCTCCCTCGTCCTGGGCTTTATTTGGTGGGAGAGT
Organism: Parus major; assembly: GCF_001522545.3. Classification (NCBI taxonomy): domain Eukaryota; kingdom Metazoa; phylum Chordata; class Aves; order Passeriformes; family Paridae; genus Parus; species Parus major. The sequence goes on along the minus strand of NC_031778.1, from coordinate 23,072,663 downwards.
TGGAAATTAAGGGAAGCAGATATTGGAATTACCAGGGCAATCAGGTTTCATAATCACCACCCAGCAGAGGATTTTATTTCAGCAGTGAACAGAAAACATTCAGGACAGTGGCAATAATATTTTCTCTTTGAGATAGGTTCAAATTAACCAATTCTAGGCCTATGACAAAGTGAATACCACACATACCCAGAGCATTTGCTGCACCCCAGATGATGAATTCTAAGCTCAAGGTAGGATTTTTACAGATATTTAGGCTCCTTCCATCTGAAAACTTTTGGGATTGGGAGCTTGGTATGGATTTTTTTTTGTTGTTGCTGTGTTTGGCTTGCAAGAATTTTTTTATGTACTTGAGTGAAAGAAAACTTAGTGAGTCCACATGCTCCCAGTAATACAAAGACTTCTAGGGACAGAAAAATAGCAGCTTAAATCAGAGCTCACATCTGTTGATGTAACTGTTTTGTCTCTTGTGTGGGGTTTTGTTGGGTTTTTTTCCTGTTTCCCTGCTCAGCTTGGAGCGATGGGGAGAAGTGTGGTTATTTCTGATAACGATGCTGTGGATCCTTCCCACCAGAGCAGCGAGGAGAGGCTGAGAGATGAGACAGAAAGGGTTGAGGGGCAGCCTCGTGGCAGGGTTTGCTCTCCCTGGATTTTAGGAGTCAGTTCCAATATGTGATTATATTTTCTCTCGTAGAACTTTGAAACTACTCTGGGCGCTGCCTTTTTATTTTTATTTCTCCTTTTTACTCCAGTCGTGTTCTTGGAGTGCTTGACTACTTTTTTTTTTTTATTATTATTTTTTTCCCCTTCATTTATTTTTCTGGAAATGGTTCAAAAGACATTTGGAGGAGTTAATGAGACAATTTGCAATTTATCTTGGTGGGGTTTTTTTCCCTCCTTTTGGGGATGATCCAAGGCCATTTGGAGGCTGCAGAATGGTCTCATTGACTCTGAGGAGCTATGGGTGAGGCCCTTGATGAGAATTGTTGTGAGTCTATTGACAATTAGGTGATGTCTCCATATGTGAAATGATAAAAGGCAAGTGTAAATGTTATAGCTGGGGATGTTTCAGTGCTGCTTTGCAGCTCTGTTTTTGCTGCAGTTACTCTGGTGGGGCCAAAACAGAGTTTGGGTGCAGGAACCACTTCAAAACAACCAGAGGCTGCTGGAATGATCAAAACCAGTCCCTAAAAAAAAAAAAAAAAAAAAAAGAAAAATAAGAAAGATCAAACCCAGGTTTATTTTTCCAATGGGGGTGTTGGGAATAGGGGGAACAAGGCTCCTTTTGGGTCAGTGTGGGTTGTAAGGCCCCTACAGAGTGGTGCTTAATGAACTTCATAATTACTAATTATACATGAACACATTTCCTTGCTGCCAGAGCAGAGGGTAAATATGGAGGCAAGGGAAGAAAGTGAGATAAAAGATGAGTGGAGAGGAGAATTGCAATTGGTCTCCCTGGTAAACAAGGCTCAAAGTCACCCCCTGTGTTTGCTGCCTGCTGAAGGTGAGGAGGGAGATGGGTGTTTGTGGCTGTGTCAATATTGGCACGTGAACAATGGGAGATAAAGCAGAGCTGAGCTGGGGGTGTTTCCCCCTGGGGCTCCAGCTGTGCTGCTGAGGAGTTTTGGGAAGGGTTCACCTCTGGGGGTTTCCCTGGCACGCAGCAATGATCCCACTCTGAGCGTTCCCAGCGCCTCCTGGAGCAGCAGCATCACAGCAGAGGTGACACAGGGGTGGATGTTCCACCTGGGAACTGTTCCAGAGCCAGAATTTGACCCTGTCCATCCCTTTTTCCCAGGCTGCAGCCCCAGGGAAGCTCTGCTTGGAGCTGTGCTGCTGCTTGGACAAACCAGGTCAGGAAGCAGCACCAGGTTGTTGGCAGCATCCTCTCTGAGCAGTGCCTGGATGATGCCTGGAAGCTCCCTCAGACAGGGGTTTTCCCAAAGTGCTGCTGGTTTATATTCTAGGGTGGCTTTGCCCCAATCTGAAGTGGCTGTAATTGCTATTTTTCTTTTGTCTCATTAATAATTTCCCATTATTTCTTTAACTGACAAAGCAATTGAGGTTTGGGGGTCTTATGTCTACACCTGGGCTTCTTTAATCATAGAATCATGGAATGATTTGGGTTGGAAGGGATCTTAAAGCCCACCCAGTCCCACCCCAGCCATGGGCAGGGACATCTTCCACCACCCCAGGTTGCTCCAAGCCCTGTCCAGCCTGGCCTTGAACTCTAACTTTTAATTTTGGGGTCAATTCATAGAAGTTTGGTTATCTTCCACCTAATAAGGTTTCATTGTGGAGTGGAGGCAAATGTCAACCCTCCACCTTTGTGCACATATTAAATGCCTGGTCCTCTCTCTTTGTGCTCAGAGAAGTTCTCACCTCTCAAGAAGAGCTGAGTGCAGCCAGCTCATCCTCCCATCACAAACCTGAATTTCTCAGAAACACAAGGAAATGACTCTCCTGATACAATTTTTTCCCTCCTCAAGTAGAAGCCAGCTGCTGACTAATATCTGGCTGTGGTGGGAAGTATGAATTCTTCCTGGCACCTCAGGGGGCTGCTTAACAGCTTTATCAGATAATTACAGTGCTGGAAACAATGTGTGATGTGTGCTGTGCTGTGGGGATTTGGGATGCACCCCGTCTCCCAGCGCTCTGAGCATTAATATCTCCTCTCCCCTCATCCATTTCGAGCAGCACAGGATGAGCTGGAGCAGATGGTGGTGCCTTTTGTCCCAGCCCAAATCCCAGCCCTGCTGCTCGTCCCCTGGCACTCTGTGCTATGAGCTCCACTTGGCTCTGCTCCAGCCCTTGGGAAAGGTCATCCCTGCCTCCTCCAGGGACATCTGATGGGATGAGGGACCCTCTGCTCCTCTGAGGGAGGAGCTGAGTGCTGGATGGCACATCTGTACCCAGGGAAGGCTTTGGTGGAGCTCAGTGCTGGGTCAGGGTGGTGGAACAAAAGCTCGGGGTCCTTTTTGAGCACAATCCACTTATTTTCTGTGAGGAGTTTTGGGTTTAGGATACAAACCACGTGGCTCCTGAGCAGCCTCAGGGACACTGCTTCATTCTGGGAAGGCTGAGTCACAGTTCCTAAATATGCCAAGTTAATATTAACAATAAGGGGGGGTCAGAGAAGGAGGGACAAAGCTGAAGGTCTGAGAAGTTCTCTCTTAACCTTTTCAGGGTGATAACACAACTCCCTGTAGGATGAACCAGCCTGTGTTAGAGGGCCTGAAATCCAACCTTAAATTAAATCCTTGGCTGAAGTTAAACCTTCTCCTGTAGAACTCCCCAGGGCCTGGAAAATCTTCCCTTCCACAGAGCTGGAAGAAGAGAACAGGGACCTTTCCCCAGCCTCTCCAGCCACTCCTTTCTCCTGTGAGCCCTCCTTGCTCCTGAGCCAGGTGTGAGGGTTTTGTCAGGCAGGTTCCTGGGTGCTGAACTTTGTATGATATTCCTTATTTTTGGCACATCAAAGGCCTCTGAGAAGAGAAAACGATGCTAATCGTGTGTTTGTGCACTTAGAAATATCAACTCATCGACTTGCAGAGCCAGAAGATGGAGGAAAAACTTGGAGGAGCGAAATATAAAATTCTCTTCCATCATCAAAGTAGCAGCATCAAGCCATGACCTCTCTGTGTTCAGACACGCTGCAAGCCAGAAGCAGAATTTAAATGGGCCTGGCCTCCTTGCTGCTTAAAAAGGGAGAGAAAAACAAGTAAAAAATTACTTTTACCAACTTTCCAAACCCTGCTCAAAGTTACTCTGTGGAAAATGTAGGCAGGGATTGCTTTCCACTGATTTTTGCCTTTCACCTCCACGTACCTGTACCAGTGTCCAGGTGTCCAACACCTGAAAAACACCTCAGAACCCTCCTCAGTGCCACCCTCAGCCTCCTGAAAACAACCAAAAATGCCTTCTGCCAGGGAATCTTTCATCTTTTTCCTGCAGATTGTCATGACTTCTCCAGGAATTTTGTAAGAGCCATGGGGATATTTGATGTTTAAACTAGGAATTTCTTCTAGAAACGGCAAACTGGTGACAACTGGAATTTCTTGGCAGACTCTTCAAGGACATTGCGTGGCCTGTCTGCTGGGAGTTCCAAGTGTCACTTGTCTCAATACCTGCGCTTGAACACGTCCCCTGACATGGAAATGATGAGCCACAAACGGCCCCATCAGTCTGTCTGAACATTTAACATCACAGCCCATGATCTTTACAGAGAACAAAATCCAAGGGCTTCACGGTATGGCCAGTCATTTCCTGCTAGATGGATAATTTATTTCAGTCAGGTCAGGTTGTATTCCTTATATAACAGCTCAGCCTAGAAAAAGGAGATTTATTTCATATTTTTGCACCTTCTATGAAGTTAATGAATGAATTCAAGTAGGTGTTTTACTACAGCACGAGGTGTTCAGCTGTGATTATACATCATGATTATGGTGTTAAATAAATAAATACTTGAGCTGTTTGGACATCAGGAAATTTGGAAATTGGGTGTTCCCATCTATCATTCCCATAGCCCTGGATAATTTTTGTCACATTTTTATATGCAAATATTTGCATATATGTGTGTGTGTGTATATATATATATAATATGTATAAAATAATGTGACTCTTTGTTCTTTCAGTCAATCCCATCAGCTGGATAAAGATTTTTTTTTTTCTCTGCATCCAACTAATTTTAGGAGTTTATTTCTACTCTGGAAGTGTCCTGAAGCACTGACTGCACAATTTACGAAGCTCATCAGGAAGGAACACGGCACAGAACATCCAGCCTGTGGGAAGCACCCAAAAGTGAGGGATTTTTCTCTCTCTGAGGAACCTCTCTGTTCAAATCTCTGTGTCCTACCCCAAAATGTTTTGTGAAGTTAAGGGTTTTTATAAAACTAAGGAGATAAATTTAGGATAGCAGTGGTTGCTATGACCTTTCATTTGGGGAAAATGGTTGAGCTCCCAGTCCTCATTTTTTTAAAAGCCTGGAGTTATTTTCCTTGGGGAAGGACAAATTTTCAGTTGCACATCATCAAATATTGAATATATTTGCCGCTTATGTAAAAGAGCATTTTAGCCTGGTGAGAGAGAAGAGATTAGAACAAGCAGGCTGCATCCCTAAATTCAATTGTTTGCTGGGAGATGCCACTCAGCCTGGCAAGAGATTGACACCGTGTCAACTCTGCTTCTCTCAAATTGCCCTCAAAGGAGGTGCCCTCTAAATCTGTCCCCGAAAACCGAGGCGGCACCTGATGAAATTAGGGAATTAAACTTCTGGGAAAGTCTTATCCGAGAGCACGGAGCCCTTTCCAATGGGATAATTTGTTTGAACGTTAAATTGAGCAATCTCCCCTCCCCAGAGCTCTGAGGAGCGCTGGAAGGAGCCAGCAGGGAATCTTCTGCCCCTTCTGGAGGGAAACACCTTTGCTTTTCCTGTTGGTTCCCCGCTCTGTCTTTGACCTCTTGGCCCCTCATGTATCCACAGTAAACAGACAGATTTAGGAGGATGTTGTTCCTGCAGGTAAAATTAGCTCCATGTCACAGGCCGTGGGATACATGGTGGCACTCGGCGAGGAGGTGACGGCTCCGGCCCCAGGCAGCCGCGGTTTGACGGCGCTAAGGGGGAATTTGACGGGAATTTGATGATGGCTGGGAGCAAATGCCATCAATAGCCAAGAGATCCTGCTGAAACCTTGTTTTCCTATCAGTCCTTATCGGGCTGGACACTGCCAGGAGAGGGGTGGGGATCAGATCCAGATTAAACCCCAGGGTTCTCTTATCGCCTCCCACGCCAAACGCTCCAGCCACAGCCCACCCAGCAGGGCAAGAGTTCAATATGAAAAGCGGGATCAGAAAAATGATAACATGCTTGTGTTCCTTGTAAATATCCTTTTCTTTCCTGCCCTGTCTTCCTGCATTCAGATCATATGAAAATATGCTTGGCTTTAGCAAAAAAATAAAAAATATATGAACAGCAGCAGGGTGGCACAGCCTGGGAGCTGGGGATCCTTAAGGCTTTAGGAGTAGAAAGGAATTATTTAAAATTATTTTTGTTGGGAGTAGAAGGGAATTCTTTATGTTATTTAATAATTAAATAAATGATTATTTATTCAATTATTAAAACATGAACACTGCTGTTTGCTGGTTGGTTGATTAAGCTTTCCAAACATTGGTAACAGCAATGTGCTTTTTCAGAACATGTTTTATGCACATTGGGATGTGCAGGATCCAAAATGCAGATTATTTACATGATAAATTTTACATTAAAAAATTCGCATAATAATGCAATAGGGCTGAGGGGTCCTGATTTTGGGCACTGGTGTTCGTGAGTGGATGAATTTTAAAAGTAATCATAGGGAAGTCAAATATCTTGGAGGACGAATTCAGCCATATTTCCTCAGCTTGAGGAGCATTTTTATCCTTTTCCTCTCTCCCCTAAAAATTTTAGCCAGATTTTGGGTTTTCAAGGCTGAAAAACGCAGAAAAAACATGATATTATTTGATTTTTGCATGTGAACTCTGTGTGGTTTAAGCAGCCTTTTAGGGCTGCAATTTAATTTAATTTATACCCAAATCTCTGGTCCTTGATGAGTATAAAGCTGGTGAATGAGCTCTGAAGAACAAATATCTGAAGGGTGTTCCTGAGGAGCATTTCTCTTCCAAAAGTGCTGCCAATTAGCTTCAGGAGCAGGAAATGAATGACAACCTGGAGAATGCCGTGTCTGAGGCAGACCTGGCTGGGATTTAAAGAAATGCAAACAGGCAGAAATTAAAATTAATCACCAAAAAGTGGAACTCGCCTGGTGCGGGGCTGAGGGTGAAATCAAAACCTCAGGAGCTAACGAGGGCTTTTGGTTTTATTTTCATGAAGTGTAACATTTGTGGAGGATAGACTCTGGTTTTTAGTGATTAACCATCAACAATCCATGGAAATGAGAACTTGTGGTTTAAAATACACAGAAAATTTAAGGGTTTTTAATGGCTGAAACTCAAATTTTCCTGGTTTTGCACTCTGGAGTTGTGATTTTCACCAGTGTAAATTCCCAAAGTCCCAGGAGACTCCTGTCCTGGTGGGATGCTCCCTCCTGCTCCCCTGAATAATCCCTTTGTTCTGGTCTCTGCAAAAGACATCAGAAATCATGGGAAAAGTGGATTTCAGGCTGCAGGAATCAGAGGTTTGAGTGTCCTCCCAAAAGCAGGATTCTTGAGCGCTGTGAAAATCTGGAGTTCCCTCTTGGACACGATGAGTTGTGCAGATATCTTGTGAAAATTCTGCTATTTTTAATTGATTTTAAAAGGATTTCAGTTCATCCATTAAAATGAAAAATCTCCTGTAGCAGCAGCATCTAAAAATTTGTTTTTATGTTTGTTTTGAACTTTCCTTTATAGCAGCAAGCCCCCAACTTGTGAAGGAAAATATTTGCAACAGAGCAAGAACTGAAAAAAAACCATTTGGTTTAAAATAGGTGATAATTATTATTAATTTTATTATTATGATTTCGACTTGACAAGTTCTGTTACACAAACCTGCCTCCACTTGGGTTTTAACCATTTAAATAATCGGGAAAAAATGTAATCCTAGTGGCTAAAAAAATAAAATAAAATAATAAATTTACCCTGAAGACCCAGTGGTGCTTCATTCCATATTAACTGATGTTTCTTACTGTGAAAAGTGAGTTCTCTCTTAGCAAAATGTCTTTTCTGTTCTGCCAGGCAATTTAAAATTAAAGCTTGACAGGCCATGCTAATGAAATAAAGCAATAAACATTTTCTGACAGGTGCAAAATACAGCCCTTGTTCGATAAGATGATATTTGGGGGAAAAATTTGCTTGGTAAATCTAATTTGTGTCAGCTCAATATTGGCTTGAGCATCAAATTCTAATTTATTGAAAGCACCAGCAAATACTAGAACCATTTGTTTAGCACAAAGCATTCAATCTATAAGGACCAACTCCATGAAATTTAATTTTCTGAGCCAAAAAAGACAATCAAAGTAGGAAAAACAGGAAAGAAACCCTTCATGTCGGAATAAAGGGAACTGCAACTTTAGAGGGTGAAAATATTTAATTTACTGTGAAAGAAAAGAGGAAAACCTCTATGAAATGAAAAAATTTGACAGATTTTTTTTTTTTTAGCTGTTTTTTGATTTTTATTTCTATTTTCCCTTTTTTAGTGGAAATGCTGATATTCCAGCACTTTTCCTGGCCACTCTTGGAGAGTTTTTTATGGATTGACAAGGAAATGTTGAGCAGTTGGAATGAGATGAGCTTTAAGGCCCCTTCCAACCCAATCCATTCTGTAATTCCACGATCCTCCAGTGTTTAAATCTCCACCAGTTTCCCCAGTTTGCCATTCTCAAAGCTGACTGGGACAGGGATAAATTTGAGAGGGAATTTCCCTTCTATTTATTTAATATTGGTGTTTAATATTGGACCTGCTGAAGTGGTAACTGCAGCATTCCAATGATGGAATCCCAAATTTCCCAGCTTCATTATATCCCCATTTTGGTTTATTTTTGAGGGGAATATTTAATGAACCCCCAGTGCAAACCAGGAGCAATCGTCTCTCCCAAGATCTCACACCTTGGATTGGATTCCTCTAAAATTGTTAATTGAAAATCAGAGATTTTTAGCATCTTTTTTGGGGGAGCTGGAAATCCTGCAAATATTTTTGCCTCTACTCTTTGACTTGCAGAAATTTAATATTTTATTTTTTCTCTTTATGAACACTCAACTAATGATCTAAATGCACAAAATAATTATAGATTAATCTGGCTGCTAATTAAGCACCGTTAACAAGATGCTGGGTTTATGATGTGTTTCCTTATTTTTTCCTTATATTTTCCTTTAATTTTTGGCTATTGCACAGAGCAGGAAGATTTTGGGAATTTCTTTATGTTGGCATTCCCAAACTCACCAGCACTTCTTCCCTGGCACCTTCTGCTGTGGTGCTGATGGGGAATTTGGGACAGATCCTGAGTGGAAACTCTTCACCTTTCCAGAGGGTCGATTGATGAGGATTTCCTAAGTTTAAACACCAGGATCACTCAAATCAGCAGGGTTAGATGGAATTAAAAAATGAGATTTCCTTAGAATTAGGATTTTGAAATGCTGAAATTCCCTTTGGGGTGCAGCAGGTGAGGAGCTGAGGGTGATGCTCGTGAGGAGCAGGGATTCCTCCAGCTGTGCCTCATCTGCACATCCAAACCTCCTCTGCCCCCAAAATTTGCTCTAAACCCCCGTCTCCACTGAAGAGATGCATCCTGAAATACCAGCAAGGCTGGGAATTGTGCTGCCTGGCCAAGTGATGTGGCAAAATTTAAAATCCAGGGAGGTTACTAAGCAATCCTTCTGCTGTTATGGCTTTTGGGGGATTGCTTCTGTTTACCCCTTGAACAACATTTTGAGTTGATGTTTTTTTTCCCCCTTTAAGTGAGGGGAATATTTCTCAATTTTATCTGTTGAGAGCTCATCCAAGCCCCTAAAAATCCTCAAAAAAAGAGGAAAAGTCCGTATGGCATATTTATAGCCAATTATTTTCCCTATTCTTCCTTTGTTCAACTCACAAGTTTTATGGGAGCTTCAGCTTTATCCATTTTTCACTCCAGCAAGCTTTGCAAATAAATACTGAAGGTTAAGAAGAGTTGCTGATTTATCCTGTTCCAAGGGTAGCTGGGGGGGAGCTGTAGCTCTGGAGCTGTCTGGATCCCATTGGTCCATGTTCAGTTTTCAACTCCTTCCTCGTGGGCTGCTCATTTCTTCCTTGTAACCACGGAGTCCTGAACTCAATTCTGGCCTCAACTTGCACAGGTTTTTTGGGAATGTTTTGCTCATTAAATTTTTCTGCAGGATGGGGGAAGAAACTCCTCATCCTCTGCCAAAAACCTCCTGTTATTATGTGGCTTTTGTGTGGCAGGGTTTTTACAGCAACGTGCTCCACTCTGAACAACTCCAAACTGCCACCTCTTGATTCTTTGGGAACCTCATTTCTGGTTGGAACTTTGGGATAATTGCTGTCTTCATTCTCAGTGTTTTTTGACCTGAAATTGTTTAGCTCTGAATACCACATGGAAATGTTTTTGGTGGGTATTGTTCTTACCTGAAAATCTGCATTAAAACCTGTTTTAGTCCAGGGATTAAGGGAGATGATTCTGGATGAGTGGGATAAGGAAAGGATTTGTATTTTTCCGTCTGTACCCTGGTTAATTAGAGTGTGTTTGGTACTTAAATGTACTTTTTTGGGTTTCAGGATGTCTTTGTTGAATTAAAACAATATTTTTTTCCATCTCTTGAAGTGTGCAAGGCCAGGCTGGATGGAGCTTGGAGCACCCTGGTCTAGTGGAAGGTGTCCCTGCCCATGGAATGGGTTGGAATTAGGCAATCTTTAAGATCTCTTCCAATCCCAACACACTCTATGATTTTATTGTTTTCAAATATCAGAATATCTTTACTATTATCCTGAACCCCTGAACAAAAATGTTCACATGTTCCATTCCATATTCCATTCCCAAATATCCACATGGCCATTCCTGAGCTGGACTTCTGCTGCACAATGGATTTTTGTTTCTATTCTGTTAAAAGCAGCTCAAACTGCTGGCACCATTTAGAGCATGGTGCTGATAACAGAGCCCAGACTGATATATTTATAAATACAACTGATTTTTGGAGCTCAAACAACACCTCCTTGGCCACAGAAGGCCATGTGATGGTTTTCAATATATTTCTACTGATATTTGCTCTCTTCAGTTCCCAAAAGGAGGTTGAAGCCAGGTGGGAGCTGACTCCTTCTCCCAGGTTAAAGTGACTGGATGTGAGGAAATTGTGCCAGGGGAGGTTTAGTTGGATATCAGGGAAAATTTCTTCACTTTTGATATAGATTTGGCCATGTAATCCCTGCTTCTTCTGTGTAAAAGTCCTCACAATCAAGCAAAATTCCTTTGGGGTTTGTTAAATTTGTTGAGTTTTATTTTTTAATCCTTTAAAAACGAAGGTGCCAATGAGACCTACACAAAAACACATGAAATTTATGAATATTTCCAGGGAGTCATTTTGAGAAAAGAGTGCAGAAGTTTCTCCCTGATGCACATCTGAGGTGAAGGTGTCTATTTAAGCACCTGAAAGGATAAATCTGGATGCCATGGTGATGGGAGGCTTTATATAGTCTAAAAGGATAATTGCATTACTTTGAATTTTCCTGGGCTGGGACAGGTCTGTAATTTGGATTCCACAGAGCTGATGGATCAAATTAGCAATGACTTTATTTGATAGAAATAACCTTCAATATTTTACTATTTAAAGCACCCACGTGATTTGCCACTAACTTTTCACCATGAGGTCGTGGTGCTCCTCGTTCCTTGGTTATCCCTTTGGGAAAAGTTGACTTTGGATCCACTTTGGAATTTATTTGGATCTTTTTTCCCATCAACAAAGGACAGGATAAGAGGAGAGAGCCTCAAGTTGCAAAAGAGGAGGTTTAGGTTGGATATTAGGGAAAATGTCTTGTTTGGTCAAGGTTTTATGACCCCAAATCTGCTTAAAGGGACTTTTCACCCAAATAATTTTTTCACTGAGATAAATGAAATCCAATCCTGCACTCACCAACCAGTCTGCATGTCCAGCTTGGCTGAATGACCAAATTTATTAAAAGAATTTAACTTTTAGTAAATTTACCTTGTGTTTTAATCCATTTGTTTTTTAACTTCTCCTTTGTTGTATGGTGGCCTCTTGATATATTTATTATTTCCTACTAAGTGTCCTCTTATCACCCTAAATCTACTCTTCTATTATCTTATTATAAAAACCTTAACAGGTGAATATTTCTTGGATGGGGAAGAAAAATTGCATGAAAAAAAGGAACATATTTTTCAATAATTTTTCTTCCATCATATTTTTTTACAATTTCTCTTAATTCCTTTCTCTTGCCATATCATGATTATTTTTGTATAGCTGGATCACATCCAGAGCGTGATAATTTGAATATATTTAAAATTGGGCAATGGGAATGGTTGACTTGATGTGTCTACAGAAAATGGGAAATCCAGATGTGCTGAGCATATTCTTATGTAAATATTTAATAAAAACATTCTTTATATGAGAAATTCTTCTGGATTTCCCTCACAATAATTTAATGCATTTTGGGGATTTCATGACCTGAATGTGAAAAGGTAATTTTCAATACAGAGAGAGAGAGAGAACTTTCCTAAACTTTTTCTTAAATTTATAATCTGTGCAAAGAATATAATCTTTAATTTTATATTTGACCCCATCAGCGTCCTCTTAATGCTCTCATTTGGAAGTGGAATTTTCCTTCCCACATGAAATTTGTGGATAATCACAGGAATTGTTTAAGGAAAGTAATTTCCTTATAATTTTTAAAATAATTTTATAATTATTAATATAATGACTTTGTAATTTAAGGAAAGTAATTTTTTTATATCTGATAATTAGTGGTTATTTGATGAACGAGAGGACAGCGAAGTAGGAAATGTAATTCTCATTTAGAATTTGGATTAAACACAGGAATCCTGAAGGCTGGAAACATCGATTTTTTTTGGTTTGATTTGCGAGTTTGTGCCACCCATTCATGAAAATCCGTGGATTTTCAGCTGATTTCCTTCAAATACTTTTTTTTTCCAGAGGTTGAAGATGTTTTGGGAGGGAGAGATAATGATAATCTGAATATCTGTCCCTGGTCCCCTGCTGAACTGCGGTGCTCAAGCACAAGGTGGCACTTCTGCCTCACAAATGAGGTTTTATTTTCTTCATTTGCTTTCGGTCCAGCTCCCAAAAATCCCAGTCGGTGCCTCCTAATCCCTCTTTCCTTTTCCCTAGGAATAAACATTCCTCACATCCCTGGAAAAGAAGCTCTTCACGGGACCACAGCTTTTAACTCGAGTTCAGCCCTGGAATGAAAACAGAGTAAAACCAGGAATAGGAGTGAGGCTGTAAAGCTTAATTTTCCTTTCACATCCTGAACTTTCCCCAGAATTATTTAGGCCAGTGAGGTGCTAAAATTGCTCTTATTGCTATTAAGATATATAATATATATAAATGCTGGCCGTGAGAATTCCATTATCCCTTCTTTTATCTGAATTTTATTATTTCTTGTATAATTTTTATTTAAAGCTCAAAGCCTCTTCCCCTGTCCCAGTAACGTGCTGGGAGCTGCTGGGCTCAAGCTGGGATATTCCAATAATTATTTTATTATTTTATTATATATGATTTTATTGTTATTTTATTTGTGACTCCGGGTATAAAATAACTTTTGGGATGAGCTTTCACACTTGCCTCGATCACTGAAGACCCAGATTTTGTTCCTCTCTTTCCCTTGGGAATATTTTATGGCTTGAAGATGGTTTGTCCCAGGAAACACCTGAGGGAGAGGGAAAACTCTTCCTTTTCCCTGCTGTTGAAAATGCTGGATATTCTGAGTCTTTTTGAAGGTTTATTCCTGCAAATCCCCTGGGTTTGTTGGGGGAGCCAGGTGGGGCTGGGCTGGTCCCTCAGGCTCTTTTTGGGATTGGGAATTCCTTGGAAAGGTGGGAATTGAGCTGCAGCTGCTGGAGAAAAGCTGTAATAAATCCCAATTTCTGGTTTCCCTCAGTTAATATTTATCTTACTCCTTTCCCTCAGGTCCCTCCTCTCCCTACCCTAAATTCCACGGTGGAACCTGTGGATAAATCTCACCTGGATCACTGGGAGCAGATACAGATCCCAGATAAATTATAACAAAAACAATTAACAATGCTTAACTGCCCCATATTTATTTCTCAGAGACACCCAACTCCATGAGGAGTTTGATAGCAAAAGAACGTTGTAGGGAACTTGTAGCTCAAAAACTCTTTAATTGGTTTTTTTTTGATGTTTTTCAGACACTTTTCCTTCATTTTCAGAATCAATCCTGTGATTTTGAAAGCAGTGTTAATCTAAAAAAAGATTTATTGTTATTTCTACTTATACACAAAGCATAATTCAACCTCACCACAGCACTGGATGCAGATGAACATTTTCCCCATACTAATTTCCTAACCTATCTTAGGCTTTTCCTTACTTTAACCTGTAAATTCCTATTTATTTTATTGTATTTGAACACTTTTGCTGAGCTCTGGCAAGCAGAAATCCCTTTGCTGCAGAGCTGATGCTTCAGGTAGGTCAGCAAATAATCCAAATATCCAGATGGGATCCCTGGGAAGGACTGGACCTCCTTTGGATGGCAAGAAAGCTTCGTCTCAGCTCTCAGCACAAAAATCAAATTGTATTTTTAGCTTTAAAGGTGGCTCTGAGGTGGAGGGGATGTGGTAATTCTGCTTTCTCATGCATCTGCTCCCTCTGCTAAACCCAAGGAATTGACATTTAAATTGGTTTAGGCCTTGCCTAAGTTCAGTTTTGGCAGGTGATGTCAGGATAAACATTTGATTAGATCATGAAGAATGAAGGAGCCAGGCAGCAAAAGGAGCAGTCATGGATTTGTTTGTTTTCCTGGAGGATTTCTAGGGATTATTTTCCTTCTCTGGCAAAAATCCTGGCCTGGTGTGGATCTGCACCTAAAAGCAAAACTGCTTCAGCAGATTGAGGAATCTTATCCTAAATCAAGGGAGATTTAATTTAAGAATTTTTTGAATCTGCTTTTGAATTTTGAATAATGGCTTAGAGAATTTCAGTGCTTTGATAAATTGGGTTTTTGATTATTTTTGGTGTTTTAAACCTGTCATTTTGGGCCTTTTTAATCCCTATCCCAGGATTTGAGTAACTGCTGTGTGTGTTTTGTTATCCCCATCCCAGGATTTAAATAATTCCTGGGTGTGCACAGTGCAGTTATGAACCTGATGCCACAGAGAGGTGCAAATTGTGAAAATAAGAGCAGAATTTTTGTTATTTTTCTTGGATGCCTCTGAAAACATCCCCAAGTCAGAAATGTGATTCCCCTTTCTCTGTTTCCAGCCCTTCACGTGTTGGTGAAATGCTGGGAAATATCAACTGACCTTTTTTTGTATATGGAAAAAAAATCAGATTTTTCAGCCAGGCTCCGAATTTCCATTGATTTTTGACATGTTTTGGTTTTATTGGGTTTTGCTGTTTGTTTGTCCTTATTGTAACACTGGATAAAGATTTATTCATTACCTCAAAATCTTATTTTTTGCTATGGAAAGGTTGCATCCAAACATTTATTTTTAAATCTTTTTTTGAAGTCCTGAATCTCCACCAATCAGAACAAAGAAATGGAATAACCAAGAACATTTTGCTGTCATCCCATGGAGTTATGGAGGTGACTTTTATTTTCCTCATTTGTGTTTTCTGACAAAATTCTTGGTCTGTTTTCTTCATGGTTTTTTTGAAATGTGTATCGTGTGGGAATTTTATTATTATTATTATTAATAGTAATTTTAATAATAAAATAATAAAAATAATTTTAATAATAATAAATGTATTGCCTATTTCTTTGTCTAACATATGCTTTGCTCCATGTTTTCCAGGGATAATTGGATAATTGTCACCCTGGAGACACGTGGAGCAAGGAGCTGATAAGAAATCCGATGGTGCCATATGGTTCCAAATGTTGTGGTGGAAACTTTTGGGATTTTTGAAATCCTTGATGATCCTTGCTTGGCTCTCAGCAAACGGTGGCAGGGAGCACGAGAGAGAACTTCTGCCATCCAGAAAATGCAGGTTAATGCCAAACTTATTTTCCATATGGAAATTCCCGTTGCCATCACACAAGGATGAGTTGGGAGGGTCACAGACACGGACAGAAATAACAACAACTGAATTTTTCCCGGGGAAAAAAATGCTCATTAAAGCCTTGAGGAGGATTAATTACTTGGGATTCTTGCAGGGAATGGGTTGGAAGGGACATTAAAAACCATCCTGCCAGGGGCAGGGACACCTTCCATGATTCCAGGCTGCTCCAAGCCTGGAAAAGGGAAGCTCCCAGTGCCTGAGGGAGCTGAGGAGATGGAGAAGACAATTGACAAAGGATGGGGGGCCAGGACCAGGGGAATGGCTTCAAACTAACAAAAATTAGGGAGAGATGGGATATTGGGAAGGAATTCCTGCCTGGGAGGGTGGGAATGCCCTGGCACAGGTGCCCAGAGCAGCTGGGGCTGCCCCTGGATCCCTGGAATGCCCAAGGCCAGGCTGGACGGGGCTGGGAGCAAACTGGGACAGTGGGAGGTGTCCCTGCCATGGTTTTTAATGTCCCCACCCATTCTGGGATCACCTCTGTAGATGTTTGACTGCAATCACTCAGCTTTGATCACTTTGCCAAAAGAATTCCTGGAATTTCTGCCCACAATCAGGAGTAAAACAGTATTTTGAGGCTTGTCAGGACGGGCTGGATGGCTGGAGTGGAGCTGGCTCCTCCCCAGGGCTGGTCTGGGAGCTTTCCCCCTCTCCAAAGTGGGTTTTGGAACATTAATCCCTGCAGCTCTGCACCTCCTTGCTTGTGTGAGGAGGAAATCACATCTTTGGCATCCCCAATTTCATAATGTGATTTCTATTTGTGTTCAGCTAAACCCTGGGTGGGACTGAGACTCTGCTTCTCCTTCACTTCACCCAGCAAATCAGGGCGGCAGAGCCACAACTTGTTTTTGTTTTCCAGTCCCTTTGAACAAGTGATTTTATTGCTACTTGAGCAGGAATTTTGGAGGATGAGGGGGTTGCTTGGCAACTGAACTGCAGTGTTTGCTCTGGTACCTGCTGGGGTGGCTTCTCCCTTTCCAGCACAGAGTTCTCTGGTTTTCCAGGACTCATCCAGGACTTGGTGCTGCTCCTCCAGCCCAGTTCTGTCCTGAGGGTCCAGGGGGACTCGTGGAAATTCCTGGCCCTTCTCAGGGGTTTGCAAACTGGTTTGGGTGAAATCCTCAACCTCTGGAGGTGCTGAAGCAAATCTGTGTCTGTGGAATCACAGGTTTGGGTTGGGAGGGATCTTAAATTCACCTTGTTCCACCCCCTGCTGTGGGCAGGGACATTTCCCACTATCCCTCATCACCCAAATCTCCCTCCAACCTGACCTAAAACTTTCCCATCAGAAAAGAAAGATCTAAGCCCAGACCCTTAAAAATGCTCCTTTTTCAGTTAAGCATGATTTAAGGAGTTTTTAAAGAGTCCTCAGGAAGGTCTGAATGACTTTTTTCTTACCCTACCAACGAGGATAATGGTAAATGATAATGGAAAAAAACTTAAAACTCTGGTAGAATGAAGGTCTCAAGTTTACAGAAATATTAATCCTGATGGGCTGGGCAGCCAACAGGAACAGCCTTCAGCAGCCCCTGTGTTTTATTTCATTTTTAACCGAGTCTTAAGGTGACAATCTAGCTTTTATTAATGGCAACTCCAGCTAATCTGCTACTTTTTTATTTTTTTTTGGAATTGAGAGAAGGCAGAATGTATCCCAAGATTAGTCATGCTCCATGATATAATGTGCACACAAAGGGCTATGTTTTATTCATTGCTGATATGCAAAGTGTATTTCCAAATAGAAACTTTCTTCCAGGCCTCCTCCAGCACCGTGTCTAACACCACTTTGTACAAATGCTCTGTTGAGAACACCTGATTTAAAAAAAGAGGGGAAAAACCCCCAAAAAACCTTTCTCTTGTGCTGTATGAACATCCTTGGGATGCTTAGAAATTATTTATCCTGTCCAGAAGCTAAAAATGAATGAAAATTGAAAAAAAAAAACCAAAACAAAAAAGCTTTACTGGAAAGGACAAAGATTTTTCCAAACTCTGTTTGCTCCTGGAATATTTAGTACAGAGAACTTGGCAAAATCTTTCCTATTATCAACAATATTAAGAACTTTTAAGGGACACAAAATACAGGAGGCCTGGAAGTGTGGCATGAGGGGATGGGTTTTTAGGATTCTCCCAGACTTGTCCAAGCTAAATAACTGAATCCTTGTTCCTTAAGTGATATTTTAAGAGGAAAAGGAAAAATATTTCATCTTCAGACAATGGTTTGTGAACCCTACTTGGGGAATTTTACCTCAGGGGGTGTGGGCAGCACAAGCAAGGAATGATCTCCAGGATGAGAGAGCTTTGGAACAGCTGGAAACCCATCTGGATCCAGGCAGAAATTGCAGGAAAATCTTCATTAATGGGAGTGTGATGCAGGCAAAGAGAGCTCAGAGCCCCTTGCAGGGCCTGGAGGGGCTCCAGGAGAGCTGGAGAGGGATTTGGGACAAAGGGATGGAGGGACAGGACACAGGGAATGTGTCAAATGGAGAGCACTGAGCATTTCCTCCCTTAAATTCAGAATTCTCTACATTTGCTGTTGCACAACTGCAAATTTCTGCCTGGATCCAGAAGGGTTTCCAGATGTTCCAAACGTTCTCTCATCCTGGGGGTTTAATGGGAAGAAAAAATAGGATTTTAGGTGTCTGCACCGAATTAGAAAATATCTTAACCACAACCACTTTTATCTTTGTGGTTATCACACCCAGACAAGCCATGCCCAGCACATAAAAATCATAACAAAATGTAGAAAACAAATTAAAATGCTCTTAAAATTAAAATATCAGCCAGCTCCAGGTTTTTCAAGAAAGCTTTTTTGATTTTTTTGGACCTCCAGCTGAAGGTGATTCTTCCTCACCCTCACCTGGGGCTCCTTCCAGCGCTCCTGGCACAGCCTGGGACCAAGGTCATAATTTCAGTAATTAACTTGATGAATGCTTCCTATCAAAACCCTCCAGTCCTGTGAGCTGCTACTGGGATACCCCATGTGAAAATAGGGAAAAAATTCCATTAAATATTAACTGAATCCTGCCTTTTTCCCCCTTTCTTTTCTCCAGGCCTGCTCTGCAGAGATGCAGGTTTTGGAATGAGGTTTTATAGTTTTTATTCTGATTTAAAATGTCCTTTGGTTTTGTCAGGGTTGTTGATTTAAATGTTGTTTATTGAGTGATAAACAACAGAAAGTTTTCAGGTGGAGAATGGGGATTTTTAGGTTCTTTCCACAAATATGATTTATTAGCAAAGCACAGGAGTTTGTGTAGAATTTACTGTTGCTTGTGGCAGAAAAATCACTTTAAAACTTTGTCTACATTGAGCTGTTTGCTTTGTCTCAGGGTGTAAAATGTGATGGCCCATACAGTAACTTTCTAATTGTCAGAGCTTTATTTTATTTAATTTTATTATTTTATTTTATTTTTTATGATTTTTTATTTTTTTTACTATTTTCTATTATTTTATTTTATTTTTTATTATTTTATTTTTAATAATTTTATTTTATTATTATTATTTTATTTTTAATTATTTTTATTTTTTACTATTTTATTTTTAATTATTTTATTTTTAATTATTTTATTTATATTTATATTTTTATTTATATTTTATTTTAATTTTATTTCTCTAAATGATTATTAAATTATTTATTATTATTTTAATTTTAATATTTTTTATTTTTCTTTATTACAATATTTATTTATATTTTTATTTATTTTTTCTAAATATTTCTTTAAAATTAATTTCTTTTATTTTAGTTTATTCCCCAGGACCCACCCACATTGTTGATACTTTGGCAACCTGAAACAGTTTTGCTGTCACTGCTGGAATTTTGATCCTGGCAGCAAAAATCTGCCCAGATTTTACTAATCTTGAGCTCCCTGATCTGATTTTCTCTTAGTTCTGACACAGAGGTGCTGACTGGCCCTGTAGAATATTCCCAGTGATCCAAAAAGGGGAGGGAAGACTCTGATTATCCTGGAAAAATAGAAATTCCCCCAGGATGGGCCAGAGATGCTGAGCTCACCTGTTTGTCCTGTGATTCAGAAGAACAAAGCCTTGAAATACAAATTATTCTGTAAAAATAAGGGCCAAAAAATTTAGATACTTTTCCTGGGAAAAGCTGGATCTGGCTGGTGTTTTAATTAAAAAATTTAAATTTATATTTAAATTATGAAGGAATTTCAGTGTGTTTGGTCCATTTTGCCATACTTTTTTACTGGTGTGATGGGAGTCACTTGTCTGAGTGTGGTTAAAATCTCAGAGATAAAAATGATTTTGGTTCAATATTTCCTAAGTCAGTGCAGACATTTAAAATCTTATTTTTTTTCCCATTGAACCCAGCCTGGACTCTACTGCTGTTCTGTACTGCAAGAAAAATCCCTGAAAATTCACATTAAATTTAACTGTGGCGTTTCCATAGAGATGATGTTTAGCATAAAAATAGCTGAAACATTTTGACACTGATTCCAAGCCTGTGGTTCATAACATCTCTCTTTTAAGCTGAAGTATGGAAATAAATCCCTCATTCCAACCACAAAAACCACGGGATGAAATATGGGAAGGTAAAAAGAATTTGTCTCCAATTTAAGATAATTAAAGGCAACTTCTCAGCAAATTGGAAACGGAACTTACCTTGTTAAATCAAAGATGAGTTGAAAGGAACATTGTAATATAAATTTGTCTCTAATTTAAAATAATTAACCCCAAATTCTCTGCAAATTGGAAGGTGTAACTTTGCTTGTTACATCGAGGATGAGCTAAAAGGAAAACTTTAATTTAAATTTCCAGGAATGGGTTGGGTGTTCATAGGCCTGGAGGACAGGACAAGGGAAGAGAGAATTATAGTCAAGAGAGATGGCTGAATTTTGGGTTAGAAGCCAAAAACGTTGATTTTGGATCATTTCCCACATTGGCAAGGACTGCAGGGAGAGTTTCAGAATAATTTCAAGTGTTTCTGGAGGTGAAGGGAAATGATCTCCCTGTCCAGGCTCCTGGGCTGGGATTTCTTGGGTTCCATCCTGGAAAAGGAGCCAGGTCTGATGGACGTGATGGAGCCGAAGGTTCAGTGATCCCAACACCGTTCCACAGGAAATTCACTCTGGGTGTTTGCCTTGGATGCTGGATTTGAGCAGGTGGAGCTGGAATAAAGAGGTGAAGGAAACCCAGAGGTTGGAAATTACAGGATAAGGAATTTTTTTGTTTGTTTGTTTTAGTGGGGGAAGAAATGAAGCTGCAGGATGGGGATGTTGAACGTGAAGAGCTGGGCTGTGCTCAGAGCAAAGCATCCCATGCCTGGAATCTGAGAGGTGTTCAGGGCATGGAAAATCCTTCCCAGCTGTGGAACATTGCTTGGACACCCAGGAAATTCCAGCAAACTCAGGGAAAACCTTGGCTTTGGTGGGATCCAAGCCGTGGTTTGGATCTTTGAATGGTTTAGGTTGGCAGGGACCTTTAAGAACATCAAATTCCAACCTTTTCCTGAACTTCTCTTGGTTTGGGATTTTAAACTCTGTTCTGTAGGTACTTCCTGGTAGATTTGAATAATTCAAATTCATGCTAATTAATATGACTAATTATCATTATTTATTTATTTGTTATTTATTTGTGAACCCTACTTGGAGAACTTTCCCATCAGGGGGCATGGGCAGAACAACCTGGGAATGATCTCCAGGACGAGAGAGCTTTGGAAAATCTGGAAACCCTTCTGGATCCAGGCAGAAATTGCCTGAATATTTATACATAAAGATTTATTATTTATTAAAGAAATAAATAATGCTATAATTAATAATTCAAACCAGCGAAACTGAGATTAAAAAAATAATAGAAACCCCAGTGATGATGGGAAAGAGGACAGGTGACCACGTGTGGAAGAGGGACACGCTGAGATCCCGGAGGTTGGGGACAGAAACTCTGAATTAATGAAATATTCCACGCAAATTTTACCTGGAATCCACCAGTCCAATGCACCTGGATGAAACTGAAGGTGTAAATATTCAACCCATTTCTTCCAGGCACAAATCCAGAGGGAATTCTTTCAGGCTGGACTTGGGATGGTCGCAGTAGGATGTCTCCAGTAAGAGCAGCTCGATTTGCTTGCATTAAACGCCAGATGCTCTGTCTTTGTGCCAAACACTCTTCCAAACCTTGGCACTCCACTTCCAGGGATATTCTCTTCAGGAATGATGCCATGTCCCTCAAAACCCCACTGCTGCTGCAAAAAAATCCATGGGTTATGATGGCAATATTGACCCAGGAGTAACAGGAATGTTCTTCCTTCTGGGAGCAAAGGCACTTCCCTAATTCAGGATACGGGGTTTTACATCCTTGTATTCCAAACAACAAGTTTTTCTGGGAAATTCCTCGTTCTTCCTCCTGAACTCTATCTTCTAATTCAAGCTCATGTCTTGCTGGGCACAAAAAATCCCCAAAATTTGAAATGAAATGATTTTAGTTTCAGGAAATGAAGATAATCAAGTGATTAGTGGGCTATGGGACTAATTAAGATGTTTGATTTTCATTCCCAGTGAGTCTCAGCACTGGTGAACCTCTGCATCCATGAAATGAATGGAGAGATATCCAAGGAACTTAGATAAAAATGGAATTTTTATAAGGGGTCTTTGGGATCCCTCCTTGAAAACACTTCAAAGGAGTAAAGCAATAGGATTTTGGGCTGGAAATCCTGATTTTTGAGGAGCAGCTGCTGGGAATGGCTGTGCCTTTTGGCTGGAGATTTGGGGCACCCACAGGAGGTAGGAAAAGCATTTCCAGGAGTATTTCCTGAATTTTCAGAGTGATCTCCAGAAAATCTGGCAGTGCTGGTGTTTCTTTGGAGCAGCTCAATATTCCAGACTCCACATTTTTGGGGGATCTCCCCCTCTTTGTCCGAGCTCTGCCTCGAGGCCCTCACAGCTGATATGCAAAAAAAAATAATTAAAAAGTCTAAAAAAGAAAGCATTGAACAGGTAAATGCTAAAAAAGAAAGCATTGAACAGGTAAAATCCTGTTTTTTGCTGGGAAATAAAAATCAAACCATAACCAGCGCCCTTAAATGGATGTTTACGAGAGAACTGAAATATTTGTGTGACTATTTTGTCATCCTGTAAAATGCTGTTATTTCCCACCAAAAATGATCAAAATATTTAAAACAGCTGTTTTAGACTGTGAAATTCTAGTTTTGGGTTGGGTTTTTTTTTCTGTCTGTCCTGATTTTCCTCATTTCAGTGACTCAGAAATGAGATCTTTACTCTTTTTGTAAAGAACTCGGCAGAGATGACACCAATGTCTCGTTACTGCTGCTTTTGAGGCTCCGGATAATCACAGGGAACTTATTTGGGGACTGATGTGGAAGTTGTTAAGCGGCTGTGCTCGACTTCCACTGAAAATCAGCCTTAATTAAAAGATAATTATTTGAAATTGTCCTGATCCTTTGGCAACAATATTAGAAACACGGAAGGGGAAAGCGAAGGGATTGATTTCAAATGAGATCCAGGCAATTAAAAGGAAGATTTGAAATGGAATTCTCCTGGAACACGGGGTGGAAAGGCAGAGGTCAGGTAAATTTCCTGGGAAAATTTCTGGCATCCAGACTAATTCCTGTGATTTGGAGTTATTGGAGAAGGGATATTGGTCAAACAGCCACTGGTTCAGCAGCTGCTTTTCACCAAGCTCTGCCATGAGGAACCAATCAATAAATAATCAATTAATGCAATCAATAATTCAGTATCTAATTCACTAAATCAAACCATCTTTGCAGCCACTGAAAAATTGGGAAGTTATCCTGTCCTTCCTGTGCTAAAGTCACAAAGAACTGATATCTGGAACCCTATTAAAATTTTAAAATTTAATTTATTATTATTATTACTAACTCTGTCAGCAATAAATATAAATATATTTAAATAGATTCTATATATGTAAATACAAAACTATACTTATATATTATAAATTATATATATCAATATATATTTAAATATAAAAATATAATTATTTAATGCTTAAATAAAAGTTAAGAAACCTGTGCTGATACCAGTGGCAGCTAAAAATAAAATGCAAAAAAGCTGAAAAAATTAAATGAAAATTAAATTATTGGCACTTGTGTCTGTCCTCTGCCTTGTGCCACTAAAATCCGATTTTAAAGCATCCAATATTTTTCTGCCTTTCAGTTAAAATCACTGTAAAAACAAAGATAACAAAAGTGTGAGGTGAATTTTAAGATGTTTTCAACACTTTTCCTTGCTGTAAGATTTTTGGAATGCATTTCTTTTTTTTTTTTTCCACATTGTTTTGCTGATATTATTTTAGGTGCAGATCAGAAAAAAATGTAAATATTAAAGTGTATATATATATATATATATATAGGGAGGGGGAAAAAATTTTCCTTGTGACCACTGGGTGAAATTTGTGTTAATTTGCAGCTCCTGCCTTGATAATCCACATGAATTATTCACCTGAATTATGGAGCTGAGCCTTTAGTGTGGCAGAGGAAAGCTGAGGGTGTCCATGTGGATCCCCAACACTTTCTTCACCTTCCTCATGGATCCTGGGATCTGGAACCTTTCAGTGGGTGCTTTTTCTACAACCAAAAATTCAAGTTGGCAGCAAATAATGAAGCAGCTTTGTTTTCTCTCCAGCTCTAAAGAACAAACAAAGGGAGGAGGGAGAGAAGGGGAATCCAGAACATGAATTTTTAATTATTTTTTTTCCTTGCTCAGCCTGAGGGAGGTGAAGGAAAATCCCAAGAGGCCCCAGACAAGGAATGGTGTTTCTCAGTGCTTCTCCTGCGGTGATCAGGGCTCTTTACAGGGAAAAAAATCCTCATTTTCAGGACATGTGTCACACTCTTTTCCAGAGAAGGATGTAAAGGCAAATTCAACTCCCCCTGAGCTGCTACAGCAAAAAATGACTGAGTTTGACTCTGAAACTGAAATTCTTTAGGGATTTTCAGATGTTTTCCCTCCCCAGACACTGGCAAGTACCAAAATCCAAAGGCTCCTGTCCCTCTGGGGAGCTCTGCCCCAGCTGCTGCCTAAAGAGCACATCCATGGCATTGATTTCCACCGGTTTGTTCCTCCTCGGAGAGCTTTGGAACCTGAGGCTGAACAAAAAATACAGATAGCAATCAAGGACATTATAAATTAATTCTCATGTGGGATCCTGGGGAATCCTCAGGGAGAAAAAGGTGGGTTTGTTTTGTTGTTTTTTGTCATGAATCCGTAATTTTAAATAATGCACTTGGTTTGTGCAGGGAAGTTCTTCAGACACTGGTGAAGGATGATGAGGAGACACAAACCCACAGTGGTTTTCTAAACTCCTTCTTGGAGAGAGGAAGTTGGGGATTATTCCTTCTGACAAGTGATTAGACAAAAAGGACTCAACCAGAATTATTTACACAGGGTATAAAAGCTGAAATTATTATTGTTGTGTGAAACAGGATAGTGCATTATAGCAAATAATATATTCAAGCAATGATATTGCTTTAGTTAAAAACAATAATATTATAGCAATGTTAATTATCATTAATAATAATAAGGCAATGATATTGCTTTAGTTAAAAATAATAAATCAATGTTAATTATTGTTAATAATAATATTAAAGCAATGCTGTTATTATATTATATTATTTTCATATTATATTATATTATTTTTATATTATATTATATTATTTTTATATTATATTATATTATTTCTATATTATATTATTTTTATATTATATTATATTATTTTTATATTATATTATTTATATATTATATTATTTATATATTATATTATATTATTTTATATTATATTATATTATTATTATATTGTATTATTATAATATTATATTATATTATATTATATTATTATTATATTATATTATTTTTATATTATATTATATTATTTTATATTATTTTATATTATATTTTATATTATATTATATATTATTCTATGTTATGTTATACTAAATTTTATTTTATGTTATATATATTATTTTATGTTATATTATATATTATATTATATTATATTATTATTATATTATATTATTTTTATATTATATTATATTATTTTATATTATTTTATATTATTATTATATTTTGCTTAACAAAAAGAAACAATTATTTGGGATTGATGGAATTCACCCAGTTAAGGGCTGTGCCTCGAGGGATGTCCTTGATGAGCATCCCAGAACCAACGGGAGGAACCTCCACGCATTCCAAGCAGGAATATGAGAGAAAAACCCACCCCATGGAAAGTTTTAATGATGAAAGGATTGGCAATTAAATCCTTCCAGATCAGTTTAGCAGCTTCTCTGTTAAACTCTGACCTCGAAGTCAGGATGAGGGTTTGAGGTTGGGGCTCCAGATGGGTTTTAGGGTAACTCCACCCCAAACCCCAGCCCGTGGCAGTCTGTCCCTACAGCCTGGCAAATAAATAGGGCATGGTTGGAGCTGCTTCTCCACATTCCCGAGCTTCCTGCTGCCAGGTGAATCCAGCAGCCTGAAAAATCTGGCCTTTCATCCTGCTCTAAAAGTTCTTTCAGCTCTGTCAGAACACAGGGCTTGTAAAGAAGAAACGAACAGGGTGAATCAGCTGTGGGTACAATAATGAGTTTCGGATTCTGCCGCCGTCAAAGGTGGAGTGACACCTAAAAAAAAATCAGATTTGTGAATGTTTCAGGCATTTCCAGGTGATGCAGCTGCCGTGTGCTTCGGCCACAGCCTGGTTTCGTTGTCAGCAGAACATCAATTCCTGTTTGAAGGCATTGTCTGCACCAGAAATGTGTTTGCCACGCAGGGAATTTGTTGGATTTGCTGGATTTTTGTGCTGCTCTGTAGTCAGAGACTCCTGTTCCAGCTTGGGCCAGCTCCTCTCTGCATTTCCTTCTGCCCACTGCCTCCACAAATTGCTTTCCCTGGAAATCAAAGGGGAACTGAAGCAATGAATTTTCTTATTCTGTTTACAGCCTCGAGCTTTCTGACCCTCTCTGTGACTTTCGCACTTGCAAAGATTTTTTTGGTGAGGAATGCAGAGCTACTGCCACACGAGCGTGTATTCACACGTGTACAAATCACCAAAACTGAACTCTTCCCTCAGGCACCCTGTGATGGACTAATGGGAATGGCTCAGAACTCCTCTGGGAGGTCTCCAATGGCATCAGGAAGCATTTCTTTACTGAGAGGATGGATAAACCCCAGAGGAGGCTTCCCAGAAAGGCCACGGGTACCCCCGGCCTGTTGGAGTTTAAAGAGGATTTGGAGAATGCCCTCAACAGCTTCACCTTTTGGTCAGGCAGCTGGGTTAGATCAATAAATGATTTTATATCCATAGAATGCTTTTCCCATCCCTAAGAACAAAGATGAGGTGAGTTGCAATGACTGTAATCTCAAAAATTTCCTATCCTGAATTCCTCTGGTTCCTTTATCATTATTTCTGATCAGGGATTGGCAGTAATCTGTTCAATATTTATATTATTTGTGCAAGATTTGAATCCTTCTGGTACTTTAAGGATGCTTGTGAAAAGGACTTTTGATATGGAGAAGGATTTTAAAGTGAAGGGAGGGAGATTAAATGTTGAGAAGGAATTCTTTACAGATGTTGGTCAAACAGGTTGTCCAGAGAAGCTGGGAATGTCAATTAAATGATGTTTAATTAGCAGATGGAAGTGCATGACTGAGAGAGAAAAACCTGATGGAATGAAAGCTTTTCCCTTGTCTTTCCCTGGAGTTTCAGGGTCCCTGCCCCTGATTCCTTCAGTGCCTTCCCTGCAGGGCCGTGTGTGAGCTCTGCTTTGTGCTCCTGGGACACAGGGAGAGTTTTAGTGATTAAAATTTTATTTTAGCTCAGCCTACAAACCAGAGCTTTATTTTTACAGGTATTTAACCAAGGGAAAGCTCAGAGCTCTGCATTTGAGTTTCAGGGAGAGGAAAAAATGTTTCACACAAGTTCAACAAGTACCCTGATGTTGTTTGGAGAAAAGTTCCCAGTTCAACAAGCAATTTTTTTTTTCTCCAAAAATAAAAATACCTTTTTAATTGCACCAATCTAGCGTGATTGCTTTTATTTTGGAGCATCATGATGATGAATCACGCTGAGATAATTGGCTTGAGTAAACGGAATAATCCCTACCTATGCAAATAAAAGATGGAAAAATTGGATATATTCTGAACATGTGGTGCTCAGGCAGGAGGGAGAGACTTCCACGGATGCTGAGGACCAAGATTAGTGCTCATCATCTGCAATTTATTAGTGCTTTTAAATTTTTATTCATATGCAAAATGGACTTTTTAAAGAAAGAATCCACTCAGTCAAGTCTGGAATAACTTCTGAATTTTGTGCAGTTATCCCGTTTTTTTCAGCTGCTGGGAATTTGTGTGGGAGACTCTTTGGATGCAGCACTGCTTGGAGTTGCACTCTGTGGTGATTTTCTCCTGAAAGTTTTCATTTTGTGTGTGTTTAAGACAATTTCAGGGAATTTAAGCACAATGTAGGAATACAATTTTTAAGATTTCTTTTTTTTTTTTTTTTTTTTATTTTTTAGGAGAAAGAGCTGTCAGGGATTTTGGAGACCTTTTTTTCTTGTCACTGTGATTCTCACAGCCATAAAGATTTTGCAAAGGAGTCAAAGCAGCTTTTCCTGACTGAGGTAAAGATGATCATGTCCAGGTGTTTCTCTTGGTGTCCTGAACACCTTCCCCACGTGAACAAACAGCTCCAGACTCATCTTAGCGAGGGAGGCTCCCACAATTTCAGTAAAGAAGGAGAAGCTGCAGCAGTTCCTGACCAGTTTCCAGTGGGAAGTGTCCTGGATTCAGCTGTGTTCAAATCACACCACAAGCAGGCCTCGTTTCTCACTCTTTATTCTCAGAATGGTTTGGGTTGGAAGGGATTTTAAAGCCCATCCCATTTCACTCTCCCAGGTTGCTCCAAGCCTTGTCCAGCCTGGCCTTGGACACTTCCAGGGATGGGTTATAATGTAGAATTTTATAGGTATTACCCTGTGGAGCCAAAAACTTAAAGTCCTGATATTTCAGAGAAGGTTTGTGCTGTACTCAACCTCCCCAGGAGGGACAGAGCTGTGGGCAGAGCTCTCCTGGGGCTTTCCCAGCTCCAGCTCCAGCAGGAACCCTTCCCTGTGCCCATCTGCAGCTGGCTCCTTGCTTCCCTCTCTTTCTTGGACAAACACAATGATATTTTTTCTCCTGGCAGCCCCTGTGGTGGTGGCAGAGCCTCATCAGTGTTCCCACATCCCATCCCTGCTGCTCCAGCCTCCTGCTCCCAGGTGATGCCGCAGGATTTCAGCTTTTATATTCATTTCTATTCCATTTGTAACCCTGCAGTTCTTTCCAGAACTCCAAACTCCACACACAGCGGCAGCTGCTGCTTTCCCATTCTGGGCAGACACAACAATTCCTCCCCAGGCCTGGCAATCAAGGACACCTCAGTGCCCCAGGCCCCAGAAATGGCAACAAAAGGGAGCTGGGCCAGCAAACTTGGGCTAAATGCCTTCATCAGCTGCAGCTGGAATTGCAGGATTGACCCCCAATGTGCAAATGGACCAAACTTGTCAAAGTGTGAAACCCGTGAGCCGTGGGACATTTTGGGTGCAGCCCCTGGGGGGCTTCCCCTGCCCTAAATGTGCCTGGAGGGCCCTCAAGAAATAGAAATACAACTGATTTTTATTCCCTTAATTCTGTCTGGCCTCTGTTTTTAGGTAGCCCCAAAAGGCATCACAGGCACACGACTCCTTCCTCCTCCCTCCCAGTCAGCGGTGGTTTAATGTCAAACTGGATTATGGAATTGAAGAAGAACTCTTGCAGGGTGATCATCAGAAATATGAAAGCATAATTGGAAGTGAAAGATTGGAGTTCAATCTCAGAGGTAATTAATTATCGTTGCATAAGCACACTGTATATACAATTACTTAAATCACTTTATCTAAGCTGTATCATTAATATTAGAAATATTTGGGTAGGAGACAGCAAAATTGCTGTACTTAGCATAAAGTTAATGAGTTAAACTACTATTATACCTAGAAAAAAAATTCTCAGTAGATGACAAATTATTGGTATTAAAGAGAGCAGGT
Organism: Parus major; assembly: GCF_001522545.3. Lineage (NCBI taxonomy): Eukaryota > Metazoa > Chordata > Aves > Passeriformes > Paridae > Parus > Parus major. The sequence continues at coordinate 23,042,893 of NC_031778.1, read as the reverse complement.
ATTTTTATAATTATTTTTCTTTGCACAATGCAGTGGAGTCAAGGGGTTCATAATAGATTTTTTAAAAAAATTAAGAGAAAATTTAAATACTTCCCAGAAATCAGGTAAAGCTGCCATGTGGTAATGTGATAAATGAGGGCTGAAAGCAGAGCCATCCTGAGCCAGCAGGAAAGATTAGATTAAAACAGCTGAGATAGAAAACCCTGGAAAAGTCATGAAAAGGGACGAGTGAGAGTTATCTGGGGAATGAAAGGGCAGGAATAGGATTCAGGATGAATGGCAGAGATCCTCCTGGACTGGGCATGAGGCTCACACAACAGCAGTGTCACCTGTCCAGGAGGAGGGGAGGATGAGGAGCTCCAGTCTGGGACAGCTGAACAGGCTGTTCCAGCTCTCTGGAGAAACAAGGATGTGGTTGGGATATTTGGGTCTGTAAAGAGCCAGAGTGAAGAGAGGATTTGTGCACCAGAGCAGCTGAGCTCCCTTTCCCAGAGAAGGTGGATGTGGTTCAGCCTTTTGGAGATGTTGGAATACCTTGACTCCGAGTCGTGGAGTGAGTTCAGGGGGATGGAGCAGCTCTGCTGGGAGGAAAGGCTGGGAAATTGGGATTGTTCAGCCTGGAGAAGAGAAGGTTTCAGGGTGAGCTCAGTGTGGCCTGAAGGGAGCTACAAGAAAGGTGGAGAAAGACTTTGGACAAGAGCTGGTAATGACAAGAAAAGAGGGAATGGCTTCAAATTGGCAGAGAGTTGGTTTGGATAAAATATTGGGAAGAAATTCTTCCCTGGGAGGGTGGGGAGGCCCTGGAATAGAATTTCCAGAGCAGCTGTGGCTGCCCCTGGATCCCTGGCAGTGCCCAAGGCCAGGCTGGACACTGGGGCTGGGAGCAGCCTGGGACAATGGGAGGTGTCCATGCCCATGGCAGGGTGCTGGAAAAAAGGGATCTTTAAGGACACTTCCACCCCAAACCATTTATAATTCTAGGAAGAAAACCACAAACTTTGCAGTTTCAGTCGCACTCCAGAGTTTGTGGATTCCTCTGGGCTCTGCCAGAGCTGCTCACTCCCAGTTTTCCCTCAGAGCCACGGAATGTCCGTGTGCCAGCTGAAGGCTCCACAATTGTGTGCCATTGCGATGGAGCAGCAGGAGAGGCACTGAAATAAATGATTTTTTTAAAATTTGATGTGCTCATTGTTTGAAAGCTGAGAATCGTTTTCCTCTTTATTCAGCTGTGAGCTTTTTTTTTTTTTGTGGCTTTTCAGACCAAATGAATAAAGAGCTGTAACAAATATTGAAGGCTTAGAATTCATAAAGCAGTGCATAAAAGTATCTCTCCCACTTTATAAATCATATTGTCCATTCGAAAGATTTTGCTTTAATGACTGGAAATAAATTGGAGGCTGAGGTGTTTTTCAAGGAGCTGTGAGGAACAAAATAGCTGTGGAAAACTCTGCAGCAGTTAAATGTACCGAGAGGAGAAGAATTGATTGAGAACCCCAAATGCGCGACGCCCTCCTTCAAATCAATGAAGAAATTGCTGGAAGTGTCATAATTAACGATAAGTGGGAATAGCACAGTTGCAGGAAAGGTGTTTTATGCAGATTTAATTATTCCAGGGATGCTGTTTCCCTCTGATTCCCTTCTCCAGGTGTTGTGTGCATGGACATCAGTCAGTGGGATTGATGGCACTGCCCAGCAGCCCCAGCTGGTTGTGGATGCAGGGACCAGACCCATCAAAGCTCTGAATAACACCAGGCTGGCACGGACTGGGAGCATCTGAAGGTTTGTTGAACACACTCCTGGTCTTAGGGATGGTTTTTCTTGCCTGTGAAGCTCATGTGAGGACAGCAGGGGTAAGCCAAGGATAAAAACCTGTTGGGATCAGGCTGTTCACAGCTCCACAGAGTCACCATTCCTCAGCTCAGGGTTGTGTTTCAGTAGATGAACTCACACTTTGATTTGTGCCAGCAGTGGTGTGGCCCGAGCATCTGCAGGTGCTTTGGACAAGAACTGCTCAGGGGGGTGGCATCTTCTGCCTGCTCATGGGACTAATTCAAAACACGGCTCTTTTCTCACCTTCAGCTTCCCAACCAGGCTGCTGTTCCTGAAACCTCTCCACAATTCCTTCAGTTCAAACAATTCCTTCTGTAACGTGTCCCCTCACCTGTTTCCATGGCAAAGGGTGAGCACCTGCTCCTGCACTGATTCACTGGTGTGTCATTTCCCCTCGGGACTGGTACTGGAGAGTGCTGTCCCTAGAATGTGGCAGCCTCCTCTTTGTCCTGAAGAATTGTTTTAGGATAGAGCATCCTCGGGGTTTAATTGCAGCCTGTTCTTAGGCCTGGCTCAACAGCTCTCCAGCTTTGGATTGAAGGTAAGGGGGCACCAGGGAAAGGAGACAAATCAAGGCTGTGAATGAAGAGAGTACCCAAAACCACTCTGAAAAGAAAAGCTCTGCTTAAGGAGCTGGTTTTTGGTTGGGTCTTTGTTTTCAAGGTTGTCTCTGTGCCCTCAATAACAACTAAATTAAGGTAGGCCTCAACTAAGCCCTCACCAAAATTAAGACACATCAAAGTAAATCCTGACTATAGTTTGCTTAACAGTCTTTGAGGATTTATTCCGCTGTTTGTATTTGCACCTTTTGGCTTCGTTAATTTAATGAGGAATTGGTGCTTTGGGAAGTAAGAGATGTGTTGACCAAGCAGTTCTGTGCCAGTGTTTTTGTGGAAGGAAATCCCAGGGTGAGAAGCAGATCCCCATAAACAGGAGGAGTTTATAGAGGAAGTTAAATTGGTGATCACAGTTTCACCAAGTCTGATGGGGGCTGTCGGTGGGTTTTGCTTGGTTCTACACAGTTAAAGGAAGCCCAGCTCAAAATACTCTAATTGAGACTATTAATTAAGGGGAAATGGTGCCCTGTAGCTTGATGGGTCATGGGGGGTAGAGCAGAGACACAACTTGGCAGTACCCAGTTAGGTCAACCAGAAGGTTTTTAATTTCCTTGTTTTGGGCAACTTTTAAAAGAGGTTGGGAATGAAGATACTTGGAATTGGAATAAAGATACTTGGAATTGCTGTCGTTGGGAGCTGCAATTCAGGGCAATGCAAGGAACTGGGTGCCATCAATGAAATTGTTACTGATAAAGAGGGGTTTGGCTCTTAGGATGGGTTCTGTGGAATTGCAGAGTAGGTGAGGAGAGAATTGAGGTTATGGCAGTGATAATCATTAAACCAGGGCTGTTTGCCTGTAAGAGAGGAGGGAGAGGATTGTCTGGACTAGGAGATGTTCCTATGGATCTGCTGGAGGCTGAAACTCTGAAACATCCAGTTATTGCAAACCTGTCCTCACCAAACCTGAGAAAGAACATCTAAACTGAAAAAAAAAAAAAAAAAAGGCAACAAAAAAGCTAATTTTAGCTCAGCCTCTGAGACCAAGATGGGACAGAATAAACCCAGCGTATTTAGAAGTGCCTGAGGCTTTTCCAGTGCACGGAGAATGCCGGATGCAGTTTGGAAATTCAGCAGATCCTGCTTTCCCATTGCTGTTATCACTCCAAAGATAACCCAGCTCCTCCCTATCTCTTTCCTGATGGTAGTTCTGATAAGTGCACATTTCTTTTTATGGCCCAAACCACTTTTGGAAGCATTGGTCTTTTTAAAATTGATATATTTTTAACCACGTAACAGAACAGAGACAATCCCAGTGGACTGCACACGTGGAATCTGCATCTGCTCCACGCAGAACCCACTCAGTCAATAACCAGCAAGAAACAGGAGTTTTCTGTATGTTTTTTTACAACTTTTTGCAAAGGGGGAAGAGAGAACTGTGAGTGAGCAGTAGATAATTCCTGAATTTTGAAGAGATGGGTTTGTTGGGTGTCAGCAGAACCTGTGGCCAACGAGTTTCTTTAAATGATACCCACTTTGGAGAAAAAAAACATCAAAACACGCCAAACACACCAAAAAAACGACCTAGTAGCCGTGATTGTGTACTGTAAACAAGGATTAACAGCAAAAACAAAGCATGAGACTGTTGGGGTGTCCCTCAAACTCCTGGGAGGATTTTTCCACCATCTCCTTCCCCATCCAAAGGTCACCATCTCTCTTCCAACCTATGTCCTTTTTCTCTCCCAAATAACAGTCAAAATTCAAAACTATCTAGAAAGTCAAGGGAGGTTTTTACCTGCTCTCAGAATTCTTTTTTTTTTGGGGGGGGTTGGTATTTTTATTTATTAATTTATTAAGCCTCGATTCAACTCCTGCCAACGTTTAAGGTTTTGGATACTTCCACTTTTTGCCTTTGTAGCCAGCAGGAGGAAAATCCAGAAAATATCCAAAAAAATGGTGGAGTCACCATCCCTGGATATATTCCAAAAACGTGGGGATGTGGCACTTGAGGGGATGGTTTAGGGGTGACCACAGTGGTGCTGGGCTGATGGGTGGAATTAAAGCTCTTAAAGGTCTTGTCCAAAACCACCAATTCTGTGATTTTATGATTCTATGAAAATATTTCAGATCTAGCATTGAAAGAAATCAGTTTTTGCTCAAGAAATAAGGATTGGCACAAAGTATGATTTGCTTTTGGTCACCTCCACTAATTCATTAGCCATATTTTTGTTTAGGGCAAAGGAGAAACTGTTTTTCCAAGTTTATGTTGAAACTCAGCTTCTTTTTTGGCTCTTGGCAGCAATTAATACAACACAGAAACCTCATTTCTATTGGGCTTTCTGTGTTGGAAAGGACTCACAGCTTTGAAATCAACACAAAAAATGCTACTTGCAATTTTTTTCCTGTCGATTTCAATAAATAGTGGATTTAACTCAGCCTTTCCCATCAAGAAACCAACTGTCCCAGTTGTTTCAGACAAAAAACAATGACCTGTTCTTGGATACGAAGCCATTCTTGTTCTGCTGTCACCTCAAGGGGTAGAACAGAACGTCTGCACCCATCTCTCTGCTCTGCCTCCAGTCTGAAATGTTCCTTCTGAGCGACTCCTGTCAATTATCGACTCCTGCCAATTATCCCTGGCCTGTCTGGGCTGACTCACAAAATGCTGGGAAAAACACAAAAGCCTCGTGAGTAATGGTATTGATGGGAACCCAGAGCAAACGATGATGTCTGGGAAATAAAGCCATGCATTCAAATCTCCTTAGAAAGTTTAGGAAAGGACGCAAGAACTGGATAACTTTTATATTGTTAGACAGGGACACGTTCTGTTCTTGTATTTATCCCTGCAAAATATCTTCTATCTTCTCTTGGAGTTATATTGACTGGGTGGTTATTTAAATCTGTAGTACTTCAACATTTTGAGTCCTTTTTGTAATTATATTTTTCTTCCATCCATTGTCATTCGTTTGTACTTTGTCAGGCTCTTCCTTTTGTTTGGATTTTATATTCTTTTCCCCAAGAGAGTTGTTATATCTGGTTTTATTTTCTTGCCTATTGTTTTCCTGAGCTAATCTCCTTGTTTTCCTTCATTTCGTTGCTCTCTTTGCCATTTAGACTCATTGTGTGTGTCTTTACTTCCAAGCCTGCCTTGCTCTCATTTTGCTGGGCAAGAATTGCTCCTTTTGGCTGCAGTTTCAAGCTGTATCTATTTTTGCTGATATTTTTTATTACCATGACAAATCCTTTTATTTAAGGGCAACTTGTTAAGACAGCATCTTGTTATTTTTGTTTCTTGTCTTCAGTGGGTTTAAAGCTTCTCTGCCAGCTTTGCTCATGAATTTTGTATTGTCCACTTCCAACATTAATTTGTGGAAGGTGTGCAGGCCCTTTCCCATAGCATTTCTCCCTAATTTTTCCTTGGATGCATCCTTTTTGGCCCTGAATTCCCTGCTGCTGGAATTCTGGGCCTGCAGGCATTGAAGGTGTGTTAATTCAGCTGTTCCATGCACAGGCTGCAGAGCCAGTTTTGCATTTTTGGGGGGCTGTTATTTGTTAAGAGGGCCCTGTACAGGTTCTCTGCTCCTGCAGTTCAGCTGGGCTTTGGAATCAGCTGGGATCAGACCCTTTTAGCTGGAATCAGCACATCTTTGTAATTGCAATGTCCTTAATCCTTGGAGCTCTTACACATCCCACTGGACTGGTTGTGGGAATTCTGTTTCCCTGCCAATTTCTCACAGAGAGACACTGAATTGCTTTTGTAAAAATTTCATGTACATAATAATTTCTCTTTGAAGGCGTAGCTTGAGGACTCCAGGAGCCCAAGAAGGAGCAGAAATCTGTGAGTGCCCTGTCAGGAGTGAAAAGGGTTTTCTCTTACAGCTGACAGGAAAAGGGGCCATTCATGACAGTCCCTTCAGAAAAAAAACATTAATTAACACGTGTCACCTGTGACAGTCACAGGGAATTCCCACAGTGACAGGTCTTTGCTCAGATTCCCATTTTTTCCTTTGACAACTGGACCGTGAATTCTAATTTTACCAGGCCAGAAAACGGTATCAGTGTCTATGCCAGGTTTTGAAAGGCAGCAAAACGAGCAGGGAAATGCCTGCAGAGCACTGGGAACGCCCAGGTGCTCCTCTCAGGGCAAGGGGCATTGCTCTGACAAGGAGCAACAAGTTATTAATTACAAACAGCTAATTGGCCTCATAGGGGAAGCCTGAGGAGCATAATCCAAAAAAGAAAATCCAAACAATTTGTAGATGGTTAACTGCAGTGAGGGAATTGATAACTGAATGCTTGGAAGACAATACTTGGCTTTCATTCTCTAGAGTATTTCTAATTAATGAGTTGATAGTGGCTATGAGTAGCCACTGAGTAATCCTGCACATAGGAGTAGCTACTGCCTTGGCAAGAATCCCAGAACCTCAGAATATCCTGAGTGGGAAGGGCCCCACAAGGATCATCCAGTCCAGGTTCTGGCCCTGCACAGGACACCCCAAAAACCCCACCCTGTGCCTGAGAGCTGGGAAATGGGAATAACCTGGGAAGATTTACACAGATCTGGCATCAACAGCGACATGAAACCCGAGAAAAACACTTCTCATTTCTGAGGAGATGAGAATGATTTCACCCCACATCTATCGGGTGTGCCTTCCTTTGACACCACCAGTGCAAATCCCAAATTCCTGGGATGATTTCTGCCCATTGGAGCTGATTCTCTCCATGGTTTCGGGGAGGTGCCAGAGTCCTCTCACAGATCATTGCTGAGCTTCAGCTCGTGGGGAAGGAACTACTCCACTTGGCACTGCACTTAATTATCTTTGTAGCTTCACACGCAGTGACTTTTTCCCCCCAGACAAGTTGGTCAGGCCTGGGTTTTGGAATGCCTCCAGCTCTTGTTTCAATCCATAATGTGCAGCTGAGCATATGCTTTAGGATCTCTTGAAGAACAAGCGTAGCATGAAGGCTGAAATGAGGCGTGGACGTGTCTGCTAATTAGAGCAGCAGAGCAGGGAGCTGGAAACGAGCTGGGAATCGGCTGCTCTGCACCAGTGATCTCCCTCACCTGCAGAAATTCGTATTTTGGGGCTCACGATGTTGGGAATTGCATTAAAAAACAGTGGGGATTGCCCTAAAAAATGTTGGGATTGATGTGATCTTCAGCCAGGGGTGATGACTGGGAGGGAGAACAACAGGGCTCTCCTGGGGCTTTTCCTGAGGGAAGAGAGAGCAGGGGGAATCCTGTCCAGAGAGGGGAATGAGGATGGAGTAGCAGGATGAGAAAGTTTTCCACAAGTATAATTGTAACTTGAATTTCTGCTGCAGGACTCCCCAGTAATTCCCAGTATCCTCCTGGTTGCTCAGTGCCTGTATCAGTGTCGGATCTTTCCTTCCACACTCCTGATAAAACTCTGAGTTACTCCACGAGGCCCCTGATGCCGAATTGGATATCCAGATATTCCCTCTTTTATCAGCAAACCCACACTCAGATACAGAAGCTTCCTCCAGCACGTGGCTTTGCTATTCCTTCCTGATAATCCCCCAATTCCCAAGTTTCACCAGCTTTGTCATATTCCACCCGATAGCAACTTTCTGCTGGATATTTCAGCCCGTTCTGGTGCTGAGATTGTGGTAACCCACACCCCTTGTGTTTGTCAGCCAGCAGCTCAGCACTGCCTGCCTCGACTGATGGACTTTTATCTATCTGTCATTTGCCTTATCTCAGCAGCTCTCCTCCTTTTCCAAGAGCAGCAAAGCCTGGCTGCTGCTCTCCCATAAAAAAGTTTATACATCAATCCAGGTGAGAAGGGAATTTAGCCTTAAACCTCTGTGCAAGTGCTGCGTGTTCTGCTGTTCAGGGAATGGGTAAAAGTTTGGCCCATAAATACTCATTCTATTAAAACAAGATTTATAGGGTTAGATCTGTGGCACAGAAGTGCTGAATTTACCTCATAATATCCCTGCAAGGCTTTGCCTTGTCTGTCCAGCTTGGATTTGTGAGTGTGCGTGCCTGTGTTAAACTTCTTTTTGCAGCTGCTATTTAGCTTTTTTAATCTGGTTTTATTGTGTTGTAAACTCCTTTCTCTCTTCTGGAAAGTAATTTCACTTCCCTCTGTGTGAGGAATGTGGTAAAAAACCTTACAACTATTAAGTAAAATAATATAGAGAGTTTTGTTTGCCTCCAGCCTGGGTTTTTATTTTACCTCTGGAAGCTTTTGGCAATATCCGTGGCCTGGGAAGTGATGCTCGTTTTGCAAAGGCAGCTTTTCAATTAAGCTGCTTTTCTTCATCAAATTCTGCTCTTGAGGACTTCCAGCATCTGCTGGCTCAGAGGAAAGGATTCTCAGTGAAAATCCCAATTTCAGAAGCACTTTCTAATCGCAGCATGTAAGTTTTCACAGGATATTTCAGATTTTCACCCCAAACTCTGACCTGTGTTTCAAGAGATAATTAAGCTCAGTCTTAGCCTTAAAGCAGCTGGGGAAGAAGGAGCAAAGGGAAGGGATTTATCCAAACTTCTGGCTACTCTGAGATGGGAAAATGCCTCTTTTAAAACACTGAAAGTTGAAAAAGCCACAAGAATCCATGGAGGAATAGCAGGAAAATTGTCTTCTTCTCCATTTCATGTTTATTTTATGGGTACTTGCCATGGCTGAATAAATTATAGGGACTCTTACATCCTAAATGACAGTTTTTGGCTGGTTTTAAACTGTTCCAGTTTTTCCTACAGGTTTTGAGGTTCCAACCTTGGGAAGTACCACAGAAGACCAGGGAAAATGGGGTTAATTTGGACCCAATGCTGTTGTTTTAAAAATGATTAATATTATTCTCATTATTGTATTAAATTTAATTAATAATTTTCTCTCTTTTTCGTTATTGTTTTATTATCCTTCTACTATAATTATTCTAATTATTCTCATTATTTTCAATGTGGAGCAGGGACTCTGCACCATTCACCAGATCAGGATTACATTTTTTTGTTCAGAGCTTTTCCCTGCATTTTTTCATTTTCAGCTCCAAGTTTTCAAGCCACCTCAAGGTAAATGTGGAATATTCTTGAGGAATGTGATGTCAGCCACAGAGAACTGACGTAGAGCCATATTTAAGTCAATTAAACCTTGACCTGGACAGCTAATTAATGTCTTTTTCATTAATGACAATGAAGGAAAAGTTAATAAATATAAATATTGTAACACCTGAAAAAAATCCAAAAACAACAAAATAATGAATTAAAGTAGAAAATCACCACCACAACCAAAAAAAATCCAAGCAATATTTCGTATTTTTCACATTAAAAGCCATTTATTTCAAATTACTCACAGAAAATATTATTACATTATTCAACTCTCCTTCAATATCCATTTGGGTTGATTATAAAAAACAAAACCCATAATTTTTTGAATGGTTTTTTCTGCAACAAAAGCGTGCTTAGAACAGTTGAAAATCTGTTTTTCTTTTTGTTCTGCCTCATTTATTTGTTGTATTCAGCCAAGCTTTTCAGTTGTGCACTGCAGAGTGTCAGAGGTGGTTAAAGAACATTATTGATTCCGAAACTGCTCAAAGACAGAACAAGTTTGGGATGAAGGGATCATTTTTCTGCATGGTGAAGGTTTCTCAGCCTCCAGTTTTGTTCCAGGGTGACTGGGTTGAAATGGGTTTTTAATGAGTTAAGTGCTAAACAACAGGAGAGAAAAAAAAAGCAGATTTTATAAGATTTAGGAGCAAAAAAAAAGGAGATTTTTGTAAATTTTGGAGCAAAAAGAGGCAGATTTTATAAAATTATTCAGGGGCAAAAATAATAAGAGGCAGATTTTATAAATTAATTCAGGTTTTCTTGGCTGAACAGGAAAAGTTGTTGGCTTGATCTACAGGAATTACTTGAAATGGTAGGAAAATCCAAGTTAAAACAGGCAGAATTATCAAGGTAAGCAAAGAGATAATGGATTTGGAAAGGAAAAAAATTATTTGACATTGCTGGGTGCAAAACCAAACAAGGATTTTTGCCAATTTTAGTGCTGCTTGGAGAAAACAAACAAAGGATTAAGAGGCTTAAAATTAGAGGAAGGAAATATTACCTCAATTATTATGTGGGAATTTGGGAATCCATGAGAGGAGCTGTTGAAATCTGAAACAACCACACAAAAATTGATTTTAGTGGTGTCTGTGGTACAAAGAAGGGAATTTTCTCCTATTTGTTGTGTTCCATATTTTAGGAATCAGGAAAAGTTGAATTGATTCCAGGATGTCCCTGGGGGAAATTTCCCAGATTTAGGTTGGGAACAGATCTGGAATCCCAGTGGCAAAAAACCCACCCTCGAATCTTGAAGCAGCAAATATTCTTGGGATCACAAAGAGCCAGGAAAAGGCTCCTTTTTCCTCATTTCTCACCTCATCCATCCCTTCCAGGAGCCACCTCAACATCCTGACCCGTGATTTCCACCTGCACTGGGATTTTTTTGGAATACAAGTCATGAAAGGTTGGAAAATCCCTAAAACCAACCCAACCTCTGGCTCAGCTCACCACCAAAGGCTGTCCCCAAGAGCCACAGTGGCCTGAACCATCCCAGGGATGGGCAATTCCACCTGCTCCAGTGCCTGAGCAACCTTCTGGTGGAGAAATTCTTCCTGATATTTAATCCAAACTCTCTTAAGGAACATCTGGGAGAGATTCCCATTGGATCAAGCTTCTCCATGAGGTCACACAGGTATACCTGATGCAGGAGTGGGTATTTTTTTCTCAATTTATTATACTTTAAAAAAAAAAAGAAGTTTATTTTGATGAGAAAGCAAAGGGATCACGTTTCTTGAGCTGTTCCATCTATTCCTGCTCTTCAATCCAGGGATGGGAATTGATCCTGTGGTGGGATTGCTCCTCTGGTGAGCTGGCAATAATGGAAAAGGAGATTCCATGGTTTCTGAAGGCTCCCTAACAGCTCTGTGGACAATTCTGTGTGGTTTTTCTTACCTGGCTTCCAGATTTAACAATCAATAAGTCCTGGGTATTTTCTGCCCTTTCAGAAGTGTAATTTCTCACGCTGCATTTAAAAATTGGCTTTTTCCAAAGCCATTTCTTGGAGTGGTTGGGGTTGAACATCGCTGTTTAAGATCAGCCCTTGACAGAAATCAGTTTTAAAGTGAAGAATGCTTTGCTGAGACACAGCAAGCTGAGATCTGACAGTGCCTTCAGCAGCTATTTTCAGTCTCTTCTCAAAGTTTTTATGCTTCATCCTGAGCCCTCCCTAGAGACTTGGTAAAGCAAATATGGAAAATGCCACTGTGCTCTTTATAAAAGTAGACTTAGAAGTGTTTCAAACCCCGAAGTTTATCTGTCAGCATCAGAGAAAGCTATATTTCATACACTGGCTGTGATTTGTTTCTCAGTGACAGCTCTTGCTCAGATCATTTTGTTGTAATTTTGACTGGGTTGAGTGAATACTCTTTAATTTTGGTGAAATTTTGGGTTGTTTTATGCATTCCTGGTATTTTTTCCAAAGGGAGCAGCTGTTAAAAAACTTAATTGTTACGTGGAGTTTTCTCTTGGTGGCTTTGCTTCTCTTTTCAGAATCACCTGATTTTAGAATAAGGGAAAGGAAATGGGTATTCACTCAAACTCCTGCCACTGATTTTCTCCTGGGCCTCTTGTCTCCTATTTTTTGCCAACCAAATTCCAAGGACAATCAATGAATTAAAAATTTGGGTGGTATTGTCCTGTATTCCAGAAGATTCCTTGGGAATATGACTCCACCTGGAGTGTGGGGATGGAATTAGAATGTTTCTATTGTGTAATGGAGCAAATCTAAGTCTTTTGTCACCTTGGAGGATTTGAAACCTTAATATAAACAATGAAATAATGACAGGTCTGGTTTCAGCTGCCCCTTGCCCATCCAATCTCTAAGATATCCATGACATAAAAAAATTGAGAGTCTTTGCTCTTGAGCTGCCTTTCCAAAGGGGTTAATGTGATTTATTCCACTGAAACTGCGAGTTTCCATTCAAAGACATTCCCTGTTTTGGGAGGGATGTAAAATTGTGGAAGAAATTTCATTGTGGTGTCTCCTCCCAGCTAAATCAACTCCCTGAGTTATATTTAGCAGCGTGTGATGCTCCTGAACTCGGGAACAAATCTGTCTGGGCTTTCAGGGGGGCTTGGGAATGATGAAAACTGATGCCCTGAATGCAATTTGTTTGGTTTTGTGCTCTCTGGCTTCATAAACTCTTGGAAATTGCTATAAATACAGCCAGGCACAAGGCAGCAGAACCAGAGGAAGGCATAAACCTTCCCCTCTGGATTTTCCAGTTCTGTGCACACTGTCTTTGAAATGCTCCTTTAAAATAAGGATTACTCATTGTATTCCTGTAGCCCTCAGAACATGACAGGAAACCAGGGACTCTGGGGCCTTGTCACTCACATCTGGGACATCAGCAGGCTGAGGGAGAGGAGCCTAAAGGGTGAAGGCAAACATTTAGCTGCATAAAAAGAAGAGTTTTGACCCTTTCACGTGTCAGTCATTCATCCTGTCCGTGGCAGGAGACACCTGACAAAAGGCTGAATTTTATTGTCCCACCTTGTTACTGTCAGATGCTCCTAAATAACCTTTGTTGTTGCAGCTGCCAGGACTCAGCTGATAAAAGATGTTTGGATTCAGCTCATCATCCCTTTTCTGGAGCCAGAGAAGTGAGGCAGCACTTCATCTTCTCTGAAGGGTGGAAAACAGAATTTAAAGCCTCAAAGTTTTAATTATTGGGAAGCTGTTCCCTGCCCCATTTGGATAAAATAAATTAGAGAATAGGAAAGAGATTTTTTGGAATATTTGCTAAGCTGTGCAGGGCTGGATCTCTTCTGGAATTGAGACATCATTCCAGAAAACAAGGGATATCATCTCATCTGTAGCCTTGTGCTTCTTGAAAATTAAGGTACATTTCTTGTCTGCTGTGGGCAGAACTGTCCTGAAGCCCTAAAAGAATAAAAGTGCCTTGAATACAGTTAGCTTTCAGGCAAAAACAAATAATAAAGGAATGTATTAAAATGATGGGTAAAAGTTATTCCTCCCTCTCTTCCATTAAGGCGCCCTTTTGACATTTGGCTCTCTGATTATTTTCTGAAATAAAAAAAAATAAAAATAAATATCCACATCCTGGTCTGCACAGCACTGAGGTCACTTCTCCTTGGTGGGTTTGACGTTGCAGGCAGGAACTGGACCTTTGTGAGTGTTAGAGCACGTCAGGAGAATTAGATCAAGGTTTATTGAGCCTTTCAGAGTCCCCTCCAATCACCAGTGGAGATCAGGATGGACAGGCTCTACCTAGAGGTGCAATTCCTGTAATGGGTGAGGAGGAGGAGGAAATCAATGACAACCTCTGCTTGTCCTCTGGCACCACCACCAAATAAATCCTCTGCCTTCCCTCCATCGTGCCAGACTCACATTTTTATTAAGTAAGAGCTGCTTATCACTTTTTGTTTTTCTTTAGAAACTTCTTTAAACTCAGTTTCTCTGTTAATTGGGTTCTATCTGCTGCTGGGGTGCAGTTGTTTTTCCTAGGAAGTACAAATAAAATTTCTTTGTGATTTTAAATTGCATCTATTGCTATTTCCACAGATTTCCTTTGTGGCCACCTCCCTTTTAGATTGCACATATTTTTTTAAATCTTCAAAAAACTATTCTGTAGGTAAATTATAACAATCATAAAAAATTATCCTTCAGGACCAACTTTGGCTTTAGCTCCTGTAAATCCATGAACTCTCCTGGACACATTGGATGGTGAGCACCACAATTTCTTAAAACTTTTAACCTCCAAACTTAAAACTCTTAAACCTCTTAAACTCCAAACCAAACTGGTTTCTCACCTGGTGATCTCCAGTAAAATACAAGTTATTTATGTAAAATGCAAGTTATTTATGTAAAATGCAAGTTTTTCACTTGTGTTTAGTCTCATGTGATTAAGACCTGAAACGATAAACTCTTCAAATCCCAAATTCAATTTAATATTATTGCTGTAAATTTCTTCCATTCTTTAAAATGCTCTGAAAAAATAGAATCAAATTCTCTAAGTGGCCTAAACAAGAGACAGAACTGTGCTTGGGGGAAAGAAAAAAGAGAGGAAATAAAGAATTGGCCAAGCAGAAATCAGAGCCCTCAGGGCTCCTGTTGGACTCACTGTCCCTGACAAGATGCTTCCCTGTTTTCCTCTGTGGGAAAAGAGAGGACTGGCAGGATTTGAATCCTTTCCCTTCTGATCCCAGGGCACTCTGGAAGAGATGACCCCAATCCTTTAACAGAGAGTGTTTTTCCTTGCACTGAAATGTGCTCTCTAAACACTCCCATGTAAAAATCCCATCTATTTTAGCAGGGCTCGGGAACACCAGAGATCATTCCTTTGGTGAAGTCAACTGCTCTCAACAGCTGATGCTTTGATCTGACTTGCAGATGAGGGAGGGATAAACAAGCATTTCCCAGCATTTTCCCTCCATTCTTACAGCAAGGATCAGGCATTGTCTGGGAGCAGCAGATCTATTGCTCAGCCCCATGTCTTGGCATAAATTACACATTAAAAATGCCTGTTTATCTGTTTGCCTTCTCCCCTCCTCGATTCCCAAAACCAAACTGAATTACAATGCATGCCTGAATTAAAAATAAAAGTAAAAATGGAGCAGTTAGATTTATTATTTTGAGTAGCTGGAGAAACACTTGTGAATCTTACCTAGGTATTAATAAATAATAATAATGTTAAATGAGCAGTACCCTGTTTTCTTGCCTTGTGCTCTGTTTTTTGTGCTGTACCTGCTGCTATAAATCATGCAGGATGTTCCTCCAGCTCCTGAGACACCCAGAAGAGGCTTTAGCTGGGTCATGAGTTTAGGAATCTGCTTTTTTTTACCCAAAACATCTGGTTTACATGCTCACCTTCACACCAGGTGAGAAATGGCAGGAGGAAAACATCATTATCTTTGGAGCTGTGCTTGGTTATTTGTACAGGAGCCATGCCCTGTACAAATTATTGGATGGCCTTATTGAAAAAGATGGATGTGGCCAACTGCAGGGAGCTGGGAGTGCTGGAATGACACGCTCAGCAAAGGAAAAAGTGTTTGTGGCAATAAAAATGTAAAGATGGGATTCTAACTGCTTCCCTCTGTGCAGAAGGGAGGCGAGGGATGGGGAGTGGGAAAGGACAAGGATGCTGAGGTGGAATAATCGCATGGGACTGATGGGAACCGAGGCCGGGAAAGAGGAATTTGAACGGGCTCATGGAAATCGGGATTTCTGCTGCAGAAACTTGTGGAAAATGTGGGGGTTCAGCCCAGCTGCTTGCAGAGATGTCAGATAAAGGGTAGATGTGGCTTTCCTGGGGTTGGCTCTGGCAGGGAGGTGGAGATGCTGCACTGCAGGGTGAGCTCAAGGTGCCGTGGCCAAGGCAAGGGAATCACTTGTAGGTCATTGACTGTGCTCTGACTGAGGGCAATGGTTGGGAATTCTGAGAAACTTGTGTTAAAACAAATACATTTCTCTTTTCAGGACAGTAATTGCATGGATTTTTCCCCTCTTTGGAGCCATTTTTCAGAAAGAGGCAAGAAATTGTTGTGCAGTGAGAAAACAGGAGCTGCCATATATCAAACAAGGTCCTTTGGTTTCCTCTTCTGTTTATTGGTTTATGTTTTCAGGTTGCTGTGATCCCCACTTACACCTAAAAAAATTCCTTGGAAGCTTTGTCTTCCCTGCATGTGTTGTCTCAGCCACAATCCCAAATTTTGTGTTCTTTTCTTCCATTTTCCTTTGTTCTGCTCAGTCCTGGCACCATGGGGCTCTGTCCCACAGGACCTGGCTCTGGGAATAACTGGATATCCATGAAAACCCCTTTCATCTGGAAAATCCTCAAGACAAGACTGGAGGAGAGAGGATTGGGGCAGGAAGAAGCTTGGATTGAAAGCAAAGGTAAGGGTTTCATTCCTAGTGGCTGAAATAATTGCCTGTGTTAATCTTTACAATCAGCTCTTCCAATTTCCTTTTGGATCAAGCAAAAGAAGCCAGACTTTTGGCTGATATTATCTTTTAAATTGTAATTCTTGATGTCCTTGTATTTATTTATTTCATGTAATTTCAGGATACAACATAATAATGGAAAAAGAGCTCTTGTTGGCAGCTTTTATTGAGCTTAATGTCTCTGTACTAAACTCAATTTAGGATTTACTCCACTTTGAGCATTTTGCACCCAGAATCTCATACTGTGGAAAAACTTCTCATTTTGGTGATGCAGGTATTTCCCTTGTTAGCTGCAGCCCGTGGTTTTTATGTTTGGATGGAATGAATCAATCTAGAGGCCAAAAATTCTGCTTTCAGGTTCCATTTCAGTCCCTGCCTAAGGAAAAAAAAATTACAGCTGCAGAAAATGTAAAAGCAACAAGGTAATAAGAAAAGTTTTAATTCCCAGGAGCTGGAGGAAGTGTGGCAGGGCAGCCTCATGCCTGATTTTCACATGTCTCAGCTGAAGGGCAAGAGGTGACCTGGAGCAAACTCAAAGCAGGGATAACTCAGGGAATGAGCACTTGGATCCTTTCTATTCCAAGGTTCCCAGGGTGTAAAACTCAAAATATTTTTTTTGTACAAAATTATTTGTGGCAGTCCCTAATCCGATGCAGACAAGGGATGGGAGGAGAGGTGATCACCCTGCTTCAAAGAGGAGGTTTTCCCCAAATTCCCATTTGTTAAATGGACACAAAGGATGTCTTGAAATTTGCAGTGGATCCCTTGCTGGTGCCATGGAATATTTCCTTCAGTTCTTCACCTGTGCTTTTCATTCCCACCGCACCTTTCAGGAGTTTAGGAGGACAATTCATCTCCAAAATCTAGGGAAAAATCAGAATAAACCATGAGAAGCTCATAATTTAACAAAGATGAAAACATCAGGTGTAGAAAAACTAAATCCAAATTATCCCTTCCTTGCCCCTCAAAATGTCCTTTACTCCCCAACAGACCAAAACTAGATTAGGAAAACTTTGCTTCAGGAGTAATTTCAGGATTAATGAGAGCGTAATTGTATCTCTCAAATAATTTTTATTCCATGGTCGGAAAAGTCTTTTTTGGGTGTGAATTTTCTCCCAATTACATCAGTGGGATCTTTTATAGGATTTCTCTCAGCCCTCAGCTGGGATGAGTCAATGTGTTTGCAGTTGGATGGGAGTGGGCAGGGAGAGCTGCAGGAAATGGGATGTGAAACATCCACACGGAGAAACAGGGCTGGGAAATGACTGCAAAACTCAACAGTTGCTCCTCTCAGACCAAAACACAGATTCCACACCAAACTCCACAAATATCACAGCTGCCACAAGCTGTGGAAGCAAAGATTCCCACGTGGAGAGGTTTAGACTGAATTTCAGGAAAAATTCCTGCAGGAATATTTTCAGGGAAAATTCTCAAGCCCTGGCACAGCTGCCCAGGGCAGGGATGGAGTCCCCATCCCTGGAGGGATTTAAAAGCTGTGGAAATGTGGCTCTTGGGGTTGTGGGTTAGTGGTGGCCTTGGCAGTTCTGGTTCACTTGATGATCTTAGAGGGCTTTTCCGACCTCAGTGATTCCCATTCTGTGCTGTAAAACAGCCCTGGAAAGATTCCAGCCATGAGTAAAATCTCTTTTTGTCAGTTGTGAGGATACAAAACAGGAACAGAAATTTAAACCCTTTAAGAAAGTGCTTTCCAAAGGACGTTTGGGGAATTTCATCACAAATTTGGGCCCGGTGAGGCTCTGGGAGGTGGGAGCAGAAACAGAAATATTTTGAATAATTGGTTCACATGGAAATGATGAACAGCCCTGGAAATAATTTCTTCCTGAAACAAATCAGTCCAGAGTGTGAATTCAGAATGCAGCAAAGATCGGTGGCTTTCCTTGGCCATTTGTTTACTTTGGTTTATTTTGCCAGAAATTTCTATCCATACATTTGAGGACAAAATTGTAATGCTGGGAACTTCAGGTACAATGCACACACATTAAAAAAAAAGGATTTTAAAATGAGAAATAATAAAAGTAATGCTTCATTACTGACTACCCCAGTGCAAATTTATAGCAGCTTCAATTTTTAGCCATTAATAAACAGGCTAAATATTAACATTAATTTCCCTGGAATATTGGTTATTATATTATTGAGTTATTAATGAATGATATTATTGAGTTGTATTCTGAACACCCAGCATGCTAAGTGTGGTATTTAATTGTAAATTACCGCCTCATTGCTCCATATTTTTAAAATACAATCAATATTTCACAGTTTTTGTGGTTTATGTCTCATACTTTGAGTTTTTCACCACCTATTTTTGAAAACTTTCTTTTGTCAGAACCCTGTTTTTCACTGCTTCACTCTAAATCAGGATTTTGATGAAACATGCAAGAATTAAAAATGGGAGGGTAAGAGTTTAATGCTTCTTGGAGTGCCAGGTAATGCTTAGAAGAATCCTGTCACTTATACCAGGAGCCTTCATGCATGATCCCAGAATGGTTTTTTATATGGGAAAAGAAAGGAATGGAATAGCTGCTTCATTCCAGGCACATTGGCTTTTTGTGGAATGACAAACTGATTACCTCTGACCGCTAAAAGCAGGATTTTAATGTGCTGAACAAATTTGCTTTGAATGTTTCACTATTTATATAAATGTACATTACCTTAAAATATGGGATTTCCATTTGGGATTATGTTAATGGAAAAGTTCAGCTTCACAGGCAACAGGATGGAAAAAGGTGTCGGGATTCAGCCTTGGGTTTGATTTGGGGGTGTGTAAAGCTCACCAAACTGGGTCACTGAATGAGCACCTGGAATATGAGCTGCAGATTTCATCCTTGTGGGCTTGGAAAACAGGAAATTGAGTGTTGGGAGATACTGAGTTCTGAACTTAAAAATTGGTTCTGGATCTGCATAAGAGGGTCTAAACCCAAATAAATCTCCTGAAGGCCGGGGCTCTCAGCAGCTCTGCTGTCACTGCGAGGTGACCATGCTCGGGTGGGGATGTGGGATGGGTTTGTGGTCCTGGAGCAGCTCTCAGCTCTTGGCAGGAGACCTCAAACCCCACACCAGCACCGTGATTTTATCCTCTCCCTCATTCCAGCGGGGAACAATGTGTGTGGGAAAGGGAACTGAGGGACTGAAATGGGAACTGGTGAGATGGGATCTGGTTGAGATTGATCCCAAACCTACGGGGTCTCAGCAAGGGCATGGAAGGGTTTGGGTTGGAGGGGACATTAAAACCATCCAGTGCCACCCCTGCCATGGCAGGGACACCTCCCACTGCCCCAGGCTGCTCCCAGCCCCAGTGTCCAGCCTGGATTTGGGCACTGCCAGGGATCCAGGGGCAGCCACAGCTTCTCTGTGCACCCTGTGCCAGCCCTGCCCACCCTCCCAGCCAGGAATTCCTTCCCAATATCCCACCAGTCCTTGTCCTCTTCTGGATAGAAGTCTGGAAAGTTGGCACAATTGACCCTTACATTTCATCCAAAGAATATTCTGAGGGTGAAGATCCCATTACAGGAATGTTGGGGGAGCAGGAGAAGGAGAAACACTTTGTGGAGCTCAGACCTCAATAATCTTCATTTGTTCTTTCTTCCTTAAGCAATTACAGAGTTGAGGTTGCTGGAGGAGCAGAAAGGAATAAAGAAGAAGGGGAAAGGAGGAGGTTGTAGTCATAAAAGTTGCAGGACAAGCATGACTTGTTTTATTGATGTGACATTCCCTGGATGCCCAAGTGACTTCACTTCTTTGGAGAAATCTCAGCGATGTTTCAGAAGGGGATATTCTAAATGAAATGATCCATCTGTAAAGTGCTAAAAATACATTTCCTCGCTGGTGAGTTCTTTAACTGTGAGGCTTCTGGCTTTGGGAAATTCTCTTTGAAGCTCCTGTTGTCTGCACCACCTCTGTGGGAGGTCTGCTCCCTACAGTCGGGGGATGATGAGGGAAAGCAATATTTGTCTTGGTTTTCCATTTTGCAGGAAAGGTTGTTCCTGCTGTTCTGCCACTTCAGGATCTGTTTCCCCAGGAACACCGACATGGAAAAATGTGTTGACACAGCCAGGAGACCTGGCTGTTGTTTCAAAGGTATTGGTGTTGTGAGACTTCATTGGAAATCTGGGAAAATTCGTGTTCTCCCCGACTAAGATCTGTCCCCAGGGTGTACAAAGTAACTCTGAGGCAGAGAGTGAAAACAGAACACCCCAAAGATGTTCAGAACATCTCCTCAGAGATCTCCTGCATTTCTCCAAACCAGCATATTTTAGGATGCACTTTAACCCTGCTTTTCCCCTCAGAAAAACCAAACTCCTTTTTCTCCCCCACATAACCCCTTAGAAGTCTCCTTGTTTTGATTTTCTGTATAAAATAAATATCCTTATATTCCAATGACACCCCTTCAACAGAAATAATGGATAAATGGATACAGTGGCACTTAGGATCCTTCTCTTTTAAGAAGCCTCAATTTCTTTTCTGAAGCCACTGGGACTGAGGGTAAAGCCACCTTTCAAGAAATCTCTCTTCAGGTTTCCCACTGATGGGAGATCTGTGCTGCTGAAAGGTGGCATTAATCCTTAAATTAATCCTTAGACAAAGATTTCTTGCTTGGCCCAGTCACACCAAAGCCATCTCTAGCTGGGAAAATCTGTCTTTCTTCTCTTATTGTCTTCCCCTCTCACACAAACATTATCTCCCAAATAGGAACTTCTCTTTCATTTTGCCATTATGGCAGCTCGAGGAGGTGTTTTTCATTTCATAACCACATCCCTGGGGACAGAGAGCCAATAGTGACCCTGAATTCCCTAAAGCAATTTCCTCTGATATCCATACCCTCTTCTCCTTCTATTGGTGCAATCTAAAGATGGAGATAGATAAAAGCTATTCTGCTATAAGTTCATCTCCTGCCAGGGCAGGAGCTGTTCTCTGTCGTTTATTTCTGGTGTTTTGACCAATTTGTTATTTCAAAGTTTATTGCATCTGTCTGTTAGGAAATAGAAGTTTCTCCTGTTATTCATCCTAAATTTTGTCTCCTTACTTCATTTTTTTCCCCCATTTCTATTTTCTTGTAGCACGAAAGTAGAGAACGACACACCTTTCATACTCACAAGGAAGAACCTTTCTGTGGAGATAGCAAATTGAGGAAGCTTCAGGTAAATTTTTACTTCTAAATCTTTAGACAAGATAAATCTGTGTATGAAACATAAGATTGCTGGAGAAAAGAGCAGGCTGATGCTCCTGGTGGCTCTTGAATTGCTCTAAGACAGTGTGTGGCTGAAGAATGGGAGAGACATTCATCTGACAGCTTCAGATGTCATCTGTGGCTTCTCTCTGGGTTTTGTAGGGTTCTTTTTTTTTTGGTTGTGTGTGACAAACATTTGCTGTCACTGTAGTTTCAGCAGGTTCCATGATATGAGGGAAAAGCCAGAAGTGAAGAGGGGTTCTGGGCAGTTCTCCTTGCTCTGTTCAATCTCACTCACAGGGCTGGCAGCTGTCAAACCCACAGAGACGGGTGCTGACCATGCTGGGGTGGATCAGCATGGATCCTTCTGGAAAAGGGAGCTGTAGGAAAGGCCATGCTGGGGTGGATCAACATGGATCCTTCTGGAAAAGGGAGCTGTAGGAAAGGCCCCCAGCCTGCATCTGAGTCCTTTGGGAAGGAGCAGAGCAGCCTTGGGCAGGTGGTGGACATGGGAAGCCACCAGAACCCTGGATGTGGCTGCTCTGGGGGGCAGGAACAGGTTAACAGGCACTGAGAGAGGGAGGGGGAAGAAATGAAGCACAAAAGAAATGTCTCAGTCTCTCCTGCAGTACAAAAGAAATGTCTCAGTCTCTCCTGCAGTACAAAAGAAATGTCTCAGTCTCTCCTGCAGTACTCTGGCTCCAGCCTTAGCTGTGCTTGGCCTCCCCCTTTTCCCAGCTTATTCATAGCGCTGTATTTAACACTCGTGTTTGGTTAAAAACCCAAAGTACATCAAGGCTAAACAGAAGCATCTCTGCGGCTCTTTGTTGTCTCTTACAAAGGCCACAGCTGAGAGTCCTCACTCCCTGGCACCTCCAGACACTAATTACAGATGTCAAACGAGGTGTGGGCTGCCACCAGCACCATCAGAGGAGAGCTGGCTTTGATGTCTCACACCTTCCCTCTGCTGACTGAAGTGGCTGCCAGAGGTGCAAGACATCCCAATCCCTCCCTCTCTTCCTGCCTGTTTGTCTCTGGAAAGCTTTCCAGTTAAAATATGGGACTGAAACAGTGCCCTCCTTGCTTCGAGGTGCTGCTTTTATAAAGTTTGTAGTTTGATCAGCCATTCCTGTTCCAAGTCACCTCTGACGTGAGGTCAGATGCTCACACAGCTTTTCCTTAAAGGCATTCTGCAATTTTAGCTCAATAACAGCTCTGAGAAATCTTTTTATTCTTGTGGAAGAGAAAACCTTGATGCTTAAGGTAAATTTCATAATTTTTTTCACTAATTAAAAAAAAAATAAATCTTTTCTATAAAACTTCTGCAATGATCTCCCTAAAAAGAGCTCGTGGCTCAGGAGGGGCTCAGCCTCTTCTCCCAATAAACCTGTGACTGGAAAATGGGAAATGGCCTCACCTTGTGTCCGGGGAAGTTCAGGCTGGATATTAGGAAGATTTTTTTGGAACAGGCTGCCCAGGGAAGTGATGGAGTCCCCATCCCTGGAAATGTTCAAGAGGTAGCAACTTTTCAGTCTGGTTTAGGGCAGGGTGGTGATCAGTCAAAGGCTGGACTTGGAGGTCCTTTCCAACTTTAATTTCATTTAATTTTATGATTCTATGATCTGTTTCTTTTGAGAACTAGCAATCCTGGTGCTGCTGACACGGTGTTCAGAGCACACTGAAATTCCCTCTCCCTCTGCTTTCTCCTGCCCTGCATTCCTTCCCCCTGCTCTAATTGTGACCAAAACCCCAATTCCACTCAGATTTTCTCATCCACATCTTTCTGGGGATTAAAGGTCCAGGAACTCTGAGACTCCAGCTCAGAGATTCCTCCAGGAGGGACCTTCCACTGAACCACTCTACACCTCTCTGCTCTTCTGTGAAATCACAAAAATAACTGGAATACAATCTATTTCTGCTTTGAATTGAGCCAGAAGCAGGGATGTAAAATATCCCCCTGGATCTGAAGAAAACCCTGTGTCCTGAGGAAGCCTTGGGGCCCTCCATGTGGGATATATTTATGGGAGACTGAGTGCAAACCTTCAGGAAATGTCTTGTAGTAAACAGGTTTCAAAGAGACAGAGCTGCCACAATTTCAGCTTTGAGCAGTCAACACTGTAAATATAAATTGCCATTATAAAATGCAGTAATTGTGAATTCCAGGAGTTTAACTTTCCTATTTTATCCTGCTGTTTATACCCAACCAATAGCTGGAGCGATATAAAAATACATAGATTCACTCAAATGCTCACTAATACACAGTTTAATTCAAATTGTCCTTAAATAGCTTCCTAAATTCTATTTCATTTTGTTATTTTTGGATTTATTGCTGCTTTAGTTCATAAAGCTGCTGGATTCCAAAATCTGAATTACAGTCCCCCTCTTTTTTTTTTACTACAATAAGTTGTATACAAGTATTCTTGATTACTTTCCTTTAGTTCCTCGTGAAATAATAAAGTAACAGCTTTTTATGCTCTATTTAAATTTTGAGTGCCAGCCAAGCTCTGTCTCTCCCTGTTTTAGCATCCATATAAAGTGAGTTTTGTAATCAGCTCTGCCCTGCACATCGTAAAGCCTCCCCTCGCTATCCGTGCTGATGACTCCAGAGATTTCCAGGCTGGGAAATTGTTGGTCACGCTTCCCCCGAGAATCCAGCCCTTGGGAAATTCATATTCCCTGATCCCAAGATTATACAGATTCCAGGAGCAGATGGTCCCGTGGAATTTCCAAGGTCAGGGTTCAAGGAGGTCGGAAAACTTTCAATATTTACACGCTCCACAACCTCAATAACTTCTCTTTCTCATAAATTTATCTGGGTGGTCTGAGGCTCGTTTTCTCTCTGAATGGTCTCTTAACTTTTCAATAAAAGCCCTAAAAGGACAAGATTTAGTTTTAAGTCCTAATATTAGTTCAAAACAAGGCTTCTGTTGGTTTAAAAGAACCTTTCACCCTTCTTGGGGCTCCTCATGATGCCAATGTTTGTTCTTCTGGCAGCATTCAACCCACACTTGGTACTTCCTCCAACTGAAGTCATATGAGGTAAAAATAAAGCAGAGTGACCCTGGACACCAAATTATGGCTGTGATGATTCAAAATTGCAGAACTCAAAGTAACCCGATTCAAAACCCCTACATGACAGGAGAACTCTGTTCCCCTTCAGCAATCTTCACTCCTGAAAAATTAAAAGCAAACAAATAGATGAAAACTAAACTGCCCCTTCACACATGCTATTTTTTGGTCACATTTCCTCGTCAGCAAAGGGCTGATGTTGCAAATGAAAAATGTGGATTATTGCTGTGAAAATAATCTCTGCAGAGGAGGCATCAAGCTCCTTTCAGCTCCAAGAGATGGTGCTTAACTGGGGCTGTAAAATGAAAAGGCAGCAGCAGGCAGAACACAGCACTGGGAGCTGGGTTATTATGCTCAGATTTGAACATTAGCAAGGAGTAAGATGCAAAATGTGATTTCTAAACATCTCCAGAAGCCTGTGCTCTTAAAATGGATCCATTTTAGGAGACACTTCAATGTCTGCATCCCCACAACGACTCACTAACCCTCTTATTATGCTTAAATATTATTATTAGGAGCTTTATTCATAACACTTTTATTTTTTCCTGTATTTTCTGAGATGCTTCCATGCTAAAAATTACCTCACGTTTAATATTGTTGCTGATACTTAAATTTTGTCTTTTTTTCCAAGCTTTGTCTTTTAAAAAGTCTGTCATCTGGCTGATGCAATAAAGCTGAGCAGATATGAGAAATTCTCCTCCTGATCATTTTTTCCAGCAGCACTTGTAACAAATCTTCCTTTCCAAGGTCAGTTCCCTCCTTATTTAGATACCCCAGCCTTGCAAAGCCGGTCTTTACAGAGCCTGATGTGAGATTTTGGTTGTTTTTCCCTTTGTTCCAGCACGGTTTTGGGCTCATCCACCCGAGGATATGAAATATCTGCTCAGGCCCAGCAAGGACTGAACCTCCTCTGCAGGGGGAGAGTTGAAATGCTTTGAGCGAGGGAGTTTTACCACAACTCCGAAATGTTGGCCGCCTG
Source organism: Parus major (assembly GCF_001522545.3). Taxonomy (NCBI): domain Eukaryota; kingdom Metazoa; phylum Chordata; class Aves; order Passeriformes; family Paridae; genus Parus; species Parus major. Next base: position 23,017,300 of record NC_031778.1, on the reverse strand, counting down.
CTCCGAGTGTTTCTCTTGCTCGAGTTGGTTTCATCCTTTCCCTTTTGTGTGTTTTTGTTTGAAGGGAAGGTCAGGGAGCTGCTGGTGTCCCAGCAGAGCAGGAGGGAGCTGCCGTGAGAGCGCGGCCTGAGCCGCGGAGGCCGCCTGGAAGGGAACTTCTGACGGGAACAAAGGAAGCCAGAAGGACCCAGAGGTTTAAGCCACAACCCTTTGGAAACAAGAGGTCAGATCAAGGTTTCAAATTGTGTGTAGTTTTCTCCTGGCTTTGATGGGAAGTTCTATTCCAGCCCAGCTGGAAGAAAGGGCTCGGAGCGAGGGAGGGCCTGAAGCAGCGCTGATTTTTCTGCCTTCTCATCAGGATTGCTCACTCTGCAACAGCCCCAGCCTTTTACTTGGCTGCTCACAAGTCTGTGGAGAGGAGAGTAAATGATTCCCTTCAATGACAAATCGACTGTGTGGATAAAGTTCACACACAGAAAATTAATTATAGAACTTCACCTCCGGAGATTTCCTCCTCCCTTCCTCGTCCAGCCCGGGGAAGGCCGAGCTGGAGCTGCCAAAAACCCCTCAGAGCGCTGCTGCTCTCACTTTGTGGGGTTTGTTCCTTTTTTGAGGGGTTTGTTCCTTTTTTGAGGGGTTTGTTCCTTTTTTGAGGGGTTTGTTCCTTTTTTGAGGGGTTTGTTCCTTTTTTGAGGGGTTTGTTCCTTTGAGCACACAGAATGTGGAGAGGTGAGGTTTCCTTTGAGCCGGGCCCCTGAGGGGACTCCACAACACGCAGGGAGAAGCAGCAGCGCTTGGAATCTTTATAAGTAACACCATGGAGCAGGAGAAACACGCCAAATAGCCCCTCTTTTTATTTAAAAATTCGAATTGTGGAGACATGGAATGGTTTGGGTTGGAAGGGATATCAAATGTCTCATTCCAACCCCCTGTTAGGATTTCTTTCACCTGGTTTCATGTTTCTGATGAACCCATTCCTATTCGGGTGAACAGAAGTTGTGAAATGCATTCAGGTTTTCAGCCCTCATTTAGATTTACTCAAATTTTAAGTAGTTTTGTGGATTTTCTTCTTTTTTTTTACCTTTTCCATGCCCTGTTTTCCTCCTAGACTTGTGTGCTCAGTTGAAGTTCATGAGGCTGTTGCAAGGACGCAAATGTAGAAGCTGAAGAAATGTTTAAAATCATTAATTATAATAACATAATAATTAATTATACATTTTAAGCATAAAAAAATCCATCATCTGAATAAATAACCATCCAGTGCCACCCCCTGCCATGAGCCTCCCACTCTCCAGGGAGCTCCAAGCCCCATCCAACCTGGCCCTGGACACTTCCAGGGATGAACACCTTGTGCCAGTCCTTCCCTCCCCTCACAGGGAACAATTTCTTCCTAATATCCCATCTAACCCTGCTCTCTTTCAGTTTGAAGCCATTCTCACTTATCCTGTCATGTTAAAAAAAAACAAACAACCCATGGACCATTCGCAATTTCCATTTCTTTACCTTTTCTCCCTTATTTTTTTTGGCAGCACGGTTGCAGAAGGGTGATACTCTGACATTCTGCAAAGGACAGCAATTGGATTTTTTTTTTTGCTGCCTCCAAATTGATTTGGGTTTCAAACATGACTCAACAGACATACAAATCTTACTTAAACTTGTCAGATCCAGAATAAAATGGATCAGTTGATACAGAGTGACATTTTTAACTGAGATGTTTGATTTGCAAAAATGTTCTCAGTTCCAGCTTTTTTTCCCTCATGAGCTGTAAAAGGAGTAGTTTTTGACATGTCCTCACATATTGAGTGGCCAACGATTGCCTTGATTGCTTTACCAGAGCAACAGATGGCATAATTAAATAATGAGGCTTTAAATGGTCATATTTTGCAAGTGCAAGGACGAGGCTTTAATTATTAAATTCAAATCAATAAAGCAGAGTATCTGCATTACAAAATTCTGAAGGCTGACAATGTTCCTGGAATGAGGCTGGACTTGAACAAAACACAAAGCTGAAATTGTAACTAATTTTATAAAGAACATGTGGACCAAGAGCTGATTGCTTTTGGAGCAGTGCAAGGTAAACAGGGTTATCCCAAAATCCATTCAGACTTCCAAATCTGTTCTGTTGGCTGCCTCAGAGTCCTGGAATGGTTTGGTTTGGAAGGGAAGATTAAAGCCCAGCCCATTCCACTCCCTCCATGGGCAGGGACACCTTCCACCATCCCAGATTGCTCCAATCTGGAGCAATCCCATCCAACCTGGCCTTGGATATTTCCAGGATTGGGATATCCCTGCACTTTCTGGGCAAACCTCTCCACTTTTTTCCCCACCCTTAAAGACTTGGTTTTTATTTTATCTGAAGTCAAGGCTATGGAGTCACTACTGGTGTTTTTTGTGATGGCTTTCTGCTCTGCACTGGATTTATAAATTTTAATTAGTCTAGTTAAGAACAGTTGCAGCAGCACAGATCCATAACCCTGCTGAGGCTGATCAATGTCTGGGGGTGGTGGAAGGGGTGGCTTCAGTCTCCCACCAGCTTGGGGAAAACAAAATGTAAATCCATACCTCAGCAGCAGAAACCTTGAGGAGAGCTTGGTATTATTAATGTCTAAAATGCCCCAAACCATGTGAGTGAGCAGCAATGACCTGGTTCCATGAGAAAAAAAAAAACCCAAAACTGTTTTAATTGATTGTTCAGTCACCTGCAAACGATGCCCCTGGCTATGAAATGTAAATTGGCCTGGAAATATTCTTGTTCCTGTGTGGAGAACGAGGTCTGGTATACTTGGAATCTCAATCAGCTTGGCTTGAGGAGCCTCTCCTCTGCACAGAGCTATTTATACAATTTGAATAGATTGATTATTATACAAATTATATATTTTAAATGTAGGTGTATCATCTCTGTGTATCATCCCCTTGGTGTCCATGGCAGGAAAACTTTGAAACAAGAGACAGAACTCTGCCACCATTTATTTTCTAGATTGTCCCCTCAAATCCTGGGATATTTGCTGCATGCTTGAGCTCCTGGGGTATTTTCTCCAATCATATCTTAAGTTATCTAAATGATAATGTTTTTCTTTCTTCCTTTGAGAGACAATCTGATATTATAATCTAATTTCACAATCTAATATGTCGCTGTCAAGGAGATATTTCCCTTTAAGCTGTGCTCCCTTACATTACCCTACATCATTTTTCCCTGCTTCAGCTCATTCATCAAACATTTATATGCAGTTTATGCACCTATTTACTCATTACTTAGCCAAATTTTACACCCTTAACTCATCTTTCAGTCTTCAAGTATTTGCCCTAAAGGTTTATTGCTGCTCAAAATGTGATTTGATTGCTAGTGAAGAAGAAAGATTAATTTTTTCTGATTTATGTCACTGTAACTATATTAGAACATAACCTGTCTCATTTATCCAGTGTCAGTGCATGGAGAATAATGAAAAAAGTACAGAAATTGGTCTTGTGGGGCTCGTGTTGGGCTTGTGTTGCACTTTGGGCAGAAGTTGGTAATCTGAAGTGACATCCAGCTGAAAAACAGCAAAGAGCAGCTGGCCAGAATTGCTGTGCCTTGGCAAAATCCTATTTCCTTCTTTGTCCTCTGGTTATTGGAGAGGCAGAGGAATAATTTTGGTGTGTGGGGCAGAGCCCAGAAAGTTCATAAATCCGGATTTCTGAGTACCAGGTGTGTGTGGACATGTGGATGGTAAAGAGAATTTGTGCTGCTTTCAGAGACTGACTCAAGCCCAACCAGAAAGTAACAATAATCAGTGTTTTTCACATCTTTGAATTAATATTTTTGCTTCACCTAGGAAAACAGACATGCTCTGCATTTTGTTGCTTTAGAGCTGCTCTGCTGGTGTGAATCCTCTGCTCTGGCTCTGTGCTCCTGTCCTATCCCAGCCCTATTAGAGGAAATCTCTGTTATTGACCCCAGCAGCGTGTGAGCTGCCACAGGGCCGTGCTGAGCAGCCCAATTTATTGATATTATTCATGCTGAGCAGCCCAATTTATTGATATTATTCATGCTGAGCAGCCCAATTTATTGATATTATTCATGCTGAGCAGCCCAATTTATTGATATTATTCGTGTTCTTGAGCCAGAGGCTCTCCTGTGCAGCTGTCTGCTGGAGGAGGTGTGTCCAGCCCTCAGCTCTGGTGGTCTGGGGTGTGCTCAGGGAAGGGAAAATGTGATTTCTTTGGAACCCTGCAAATCTTTATTCCTGGCTGGGAATAAGTGTTTTGGGGGAGTGGTGTGTGGGCCATCTGCCAGCGTTGGGTGTGCTGCTGGAACCCCAGCCTGAGTCTCTGGGGATGAAGGAATGGAGCTTCTGTCAGTTCTTTCTGATTTTAAATCATATATTTTCAAATGGTATTTTTTCAGGCATGAGGCAGTTTTAATATTTCTCCAGGAGTATCTGGTAGAAAGAGCTGGAAAGTGCATTATGGGGCCACATAGCATCTTAATTTTTCAGGCAAAGGGCGATGTTTTCTCCCACAGGTGATGTCTCTTTGCTGGGTTTCCCTTCCCATGTGCATTATTCCACATTTTTTACCTCTGCCAGAATCCAGCAGCTCCTGGAGCCTTTTCCAGCCTCCAGCTCCTACTGGCACCTTTCAAACCCTGCAGCAACCCAGGATTTTGGGTCTGTCCCCATCCTCAAGGTGCCAAACCCATCCTGCCCCAGAGCCCACCCCTCCAAGCAAAGACACTGACCTTCTCCTCAAATATAATCATTTCCTTCCATAAACGACCCCAATAAAAAATCCCCATAAATGCCTGGAATTCACAATCAAAAAAAGCACAGAGAGAAAAATCAGTTTTCAATGGCTGCTCTCATTAGAGCTCTAAAACTCTGGCAATGTATTACCTGTATTTATTTGTTCCTCCTTGCAGCTCTTGCATGTTCTGGTTGCTTCACTGGTTTTCCTCTGCCTTGGTTCAGTTTTGTGCTGCAGTTGTTCCCTGTGGTTTTAGGGTTTTTTCTTCTCTTTCCTCTGCAGTTCCTTGTGCTGAAAAAAGCATCACCTGCTGCTCTGTGCTCACTCACCTGGGCTGAACGGGGAGAAATAAGGTTAAAAAAAGGGAAAGGTTGTAAAACTTCACAGGTGTGGTACTAAAACATCAGCTCTGACAGCTGGATTTCAAATCTGGACAGTGCTTTGATTTATTTACTTATTTATGTGTTGATTTTCAAACCAGAAGCTGCCCTGCCAAGCTCCCAGCTGACTAAAGCTGTGACTTTCCCTCCCCAAAACCAGTAAATAAAAAGGAGAACATGGTGTCAGCACTGTCAATCTTGTCCCATATAAATTTTAACACCATGTTTAAGGAAAAATCCAGGAAGGATTCAGGCCTGTATGTTAAAAATGATGAGTTTAATTTCATGTTTTTGTCCTCCTCAAGCTGTTGAGGAGAAAGAACATTGTGGGGTTGAACAGAAGAACATTCTTCAGGGATGGAGAAGTACATTTCAGATGAATTTATTCCCTCATAGTTTTTTATTTAGAAGAGGATGAATTAAACTTACCACAGAATGCTGGCTACTAACATTTTTTCTGGGGCATCTTTTGGAAAAAGGTAAGAATTTTAAAAGTAAGTGAAAACAAATTATAGCTATAGTTTACCTTTTCTATCTTTTAGAGGAGACTGCACCATAAATAAACAAGTTTTAAACCATTTCTAAGGTAGTCACAGTAAAAGTTCAAAGATTCAGAAATAACTGAGCTACTTTTACATATTTTCACTTTTAGTTCAGATTTTTCCATTTGTCTGAGTTAAAATAGCCTTAAAGTTCTTCCTCTAGTACAAAGCTTTTTATATATCTTTAGGTAAGATCTTTATCTTCTCAATTTGGAGGTTTTGATCCCTTGTAAAACACTGGCAATAAATGAGAAAATATGCTCCTTTCAATGGTGACCTGGGAAGGGAACTTTAAAATGCTCTGTTAAACTTTTGAGCCTGAAATATCTAAAAAGCAAGATAAATAAGAGAGCTGGGGAGTGGAAATAAAAGAGTGAGAGGTTTATGCTGCTGGCTGCCAGGAATGCTGGATGCATTCGGGTTGGAGGGAAGGAACGACAATAAAACACCAGGCTGCAAATCCATGAAGGGATTTCATGGCAAGAAGAGGAGCTAATTGTTCTTGTCAGGCTTCACACGTAAATGAAGGTGTTGTGGGGGTGAATCCCAGAATTCCAGGCTGGTTTGGGTTGGGAGGGACATTAAAAACCATCCAGCCCCATTCCTGCCATGGCAGGGACACCTCTCACTGCCCCAGGCTGCTCCAATCCCAATTCCAGCCTGGATTTGGGCACTTCCAGGGATCCAGGGGCAGCCACAGCTCCTCCCTGTGCCAGGCCCTGCCCACCCTCCAGCCAGGAATTCCTGCCCAATATCCCAGGGAACCTTCCACTAGATCATGAGACCACAGAAAATGAGACCTTGATGCTTCCTGTTCTAGAACTGTGTCTTCAGTTAGCCAAAATTTGGTGTGTGGGGATGCCATTGGTTAATTGATTTTTTTGATGGCGTTTTATTCTTCATGGACAAGTGGGAATGGCTTCCCACTGCCAGAGGGCAGGGATGGATGGGATTTTAGGATAAAATTGTTCTCTGGGAGGGTGGGCAGACCCTGGCACAGGTGCCCAGAGCAGCTGTGGATCCCTGGAAGTGCCCAAGGCCAGGTTGGATGGGGCTTGGAGCAGCCTGGGACGGTGGAAATTGTTCCTGCCATGGCAGGGGTGGCACTGGATGATCCTTAATGTCCCCTCCAACCCAAGCCATTCCATGATTTTAAGCTGCCTATTTTCAGTAACAAGATTAGGTCATGTTTCAAAGTATAGAAATTATCTTACAGAAGCAATGATTGCAAAAATTAAAATGTTTTGTGCCTTTAAATGAATTTTCAATATTCCATCTCTTTAACTAAGAAGGGCAGAAGAGTAGGAATTCTTCAGGGGAAAGAAGATATGGTTTGATATTTTAAAAGCGCTCAAAAATTTAGAGAGCTTATTAAAGTAATAAAGCAGAAAATATATTCCCTCTGTTCCCATTAATTTTCTTTATCTTCCATAAACTTGGGACCCTCCAAAGTTTCCAGGGAAGGTGTGGGAACAGTGACCAAACTTTTCCTGGTTACCTCCTGTGCCTCAGCAGTGATCCACAGCCCTGGGGATCTGTAAATCATGGGCTGGGAGCAATAAAAGCTGCAGGATAACTCACTTAAAAGTTACTTTGTGGAAATGATGATTGCTGAGTCTTGCAGCAATATGCACATGAATTGTCTCTTGACTTGGATTGAGTCAATTAAAGCTACTTAATTAGTGCAGTTAGTAATCATCTGCTAAAATTACAGATGTTCTTTTGTGCCTGGGTTTGTCTGTTTTAATAACATTTTAAAACTGTTTTAAAAAATGGCCCTGTGCAGGTGAATTTAGTTAAACATTTTCTTTAAGTTGTTTTTGCACTAAAGGACAATTTAAAAATATATTAATTTAAATTAAATTTAATATTTGAAAGTTCTTACAGCAATATAATTCCTATTTTTCTACATTTTTATGGTTCCTGCTTTGATTCCTGGTTACCCCTCATGGTTAAATCTTCTAAACTCTGAGACTTGCATCCATGGATTTGCATCCATTTTCCTTAGCTTTTTTTTGTTTGTTTTCCCAATTAATTTATTAATTACAAAAGGCCAACTTTCCTTATGGAAAATGTCATTTAATTCACCAGACAGAACTCTCAGACTGCACTTTGATTTTGAAATAATCTGTTCCCTCTTGGAAGGAGTTACTGGACAAGGAAAGCTGGTTGACCCAGATTAAAGACAAAACTTTGGGGGAAAGGCAGTGGAAGCAGTAAATTGTAGTGGAGACTAAATTGTCTCTGGAAGAGCCTTGCCAAAGGGACAAAAGGCTCAAGACTGCCTGGGAAGTTGGTGGGAGGGACTTTGATTCATTAAGGAACCACAATCCCGTAAGAAAGTTTGGGATATGGATCCCTCTGAAGTTCTATCAACACCACACGACGTTTCCTCGCTTGGCAGGGGTTCTGTCATCGTCTCCAGCCTCAATGTTTCCATCCAGGGTGGCACCTGCAGCACTTTGGGACTGGGATTTGGGGTTGCAGGGCAATCCTTCCCCGCTCAGGAGCCGATTCCCCAGCGCCCAGAGCTCTGGGATGGACGTGGCTCGTGTTTAGTTCTGTTGTTGGCTCTGCCATGACAAATCCCTCTCGTTTTGATTCGCTCGCATTTGTCGAGCGACAAAGTGAGAACCCAAAATATTGCGAGAATTATTTTCAAGCTGAGCGTTTGTTTTGACAGTACTGAGGAAAAAAACCACAAAACCAGGGGAAAAGCAGAGATATTATCCTGTGACAATACATCCTTTTATACCTGAGAGGCATCGATTCACAGCAGAGCCATTTGCAGCTCTTCACACGCCTCAAAAATTGTTTACAAGGACAAGAAACCACTGCCAGGCTGCTCTGTGAAATCCTGAGGATTTTTTTCCTTATAAGAATGATTCCATATTCAGGATGGGGTGGGTGGAAGGTGGCTTTGAACAATCTCTGCGCTCCTGCTTTGCAGATCCTGTCAATAAAACCAGACCAGATTTATGGACTGACTGCACAGCCCAGGAAAGGACTGGAATGCTCAACAGGGAATGAGATCACCAGAAATGAGCCCAGGAACATCCAGAGCTCGCAGGAGAGGACACAGAAGGTGCTCCAAAGGGTGGCAGGACAAGGGGGAATGACCTTAAGGTGTAGGAGGGGAGATTTTGGTGAAGTGCTGGGAGGGAATTCCTCCCTGTGAGGGTGGGCAGACCTTGGCACAGGGAGAAGCTGGGGCTGCCCCTGGATCCCTGGAAGTGCCCAAGGCCAGGCTGGACACTGGGCTGGGAACCCCCGGGACAGTGGGAGGTGTCCCTGCCATGGCAGGAGTGAAATTGGATGATCCAAGCTCCTTTCCAGCCCAAATCTGTCATTTTGTGATTCTCTGTCCTTCAGGGAGCAGTTTTGGTTCCCAGAGCTCCCACCATATTTAGTGTCAATTTGTTCAACATTGAGACCCTCAGATCTTTCAGTGGGTGTGGAATTGCCCACTCAGTCACTCCACTCCAGCTGGGGACATTCTCCTCTCCACAGCGTGGGTGGATCCAGAGTAGCCAGGCTGAAGTCAATAAGATATTTCAGATTTATTTGGTCTTCAAATCCTACATCTGAATTTAAGTTCAGACCCATTGCATAAACACATCCCAAACAAAATGTGGTTTAAATGAATCCACTTGGTCTCTAAATCTGTGTTTTTTGTGATTTAAATATTTCTCAGTTTTAAATAATATAGAACCATACAGGATATGCCCCTTATGGCTTCATCCATGCCCGTGCATGGCCTTGACCTTGGAGAAAATGCCAGTAAATGTTTAATAAATCCACAGGCCAGCCTGAACTGTAAGAATTGTTCCAATACACGGATCAATAGCACATGCTGGAACGCTGATATTAAATAGAGAGCTGCCTCAGTAATGAAAAAAACACATCAACTTTCTATGAAAAGCTGTTTTTTAGAGGCAGAGTGAGCCATAGATCAAGCTTTGACAAATTCTGCTGCTGTTGAATAGATGTTTTTCTATCAGCCCCTGTTCCACCTGTAAGAGAGAAAAGAAAGGAATTTGTGCTAGAAAGAGATTTAAAAGGAGGTGAAGGTAGGCACAGGTCCAAACAGCAATGTTTTGATTCAGAAGCTTAAACACTGGTGCATCATAAATTGTAAAATGTGTTTATTTCTACTCAGTGATAATTCCTGTTTTAGGAGTAAAAGGCTTCATTTTATATTTCTGACAATCTGAAGGGGGGGAATCAAATCCTTTTGCAGACAAAATTCCATTAATTTGCAATTCTGTGGAATTTCATTTCTTCACAAAAAGAAAATAAATGGTAAAATATTAAAAATTGAAATTTCAGTGCCCCTCCTGCTGCTTCACCCCAACAGTGCACAGCTGTGGAGCCTTCAGCTGGCACAGGGGTATTTAAGGTCTTTGAGGGAAAAACTGGATGTGAGGAGCTCTGACAGAGCCCAGAGGGATCCACAGACTCTGGAGTGGGACTGAGACTGCAAAGTTTGTGTTTTAATTCCTAGAATTCCAGAATGGTTCGGGTTGGGAGGGACCTTGAAGATCATCTCCTCTCACCCCCTGCCATGGCAGGGACACCTCCCACTGTCCCTGGTGACTCCAATCCCAATGTCCAGCCTGGCCTTGGGCATTTCCAGGGATCCAGGGGCAGCCCCAGCTGCTCTGGGCACCCTGTGCCAGCCCTCCCCACCCATCCAGGGAACAATTCCAGCCCAAAATCCCATCCAGCTCTGCCCTCTGGAAGTTTGAAGCCATTCTCTGTGTCCTGTCCCTGCATCCCTTGGGAATTGTCTCTCTCCATGTTTCCTGCAGCTCCTCCAGGCCCTGCAAGGCCACCCTGAGCTCATCCCAAAGCTTCTCCTGGCCAGGTGAACAATCCCAGCTGTGCCAGCCTTTCCTGCCAGCAGAGCTGCTCCATCCCTGGGATCATCCTGGAGCCTCCTCTGGGCTCTCTCCAGCAGCTCCAGCTGGGCTGGGCTGGGGACCCCTGGGCCTGGAGGCAGCTCTGCAGGTGGGGGGATCTCAAAAATAAATTATCAAATTTTATCAATTATCAAATTTTATAAATTATCAAATTTTATCAATTATCAAATTTTATCAATTATCAAATTTTATCAATGGTCAAAGGCATTTTGAAATTGAATTGTCCTGGGTGGTGCCTCCCTGCCCACTTGGCAAAAAAAAAAGAAGCATGTCTGGGATGTAAAGCCATAAAATGCTTTGTGTTCCCAATCCTGCTGAAAATGATGTCACCCCACGGGACAACACATTCCAAATAATACCTGATATTTAATTATTCATCCACCCCTGTGTGATCCCATTGTCAGTGACCTCGGTGGGGCTTTGGCTGCTCTTTTGTGCTGCCTCCCTGCTCCGTCACTGTGACACTTCCCAAGTGTCCCTGCAAGCAGGGCAGCACCAAATGTTCTCTGTGAGGCAATTATTTCACTCAACAGGTGAAATAATCAGCATTTTTCCAGTAGTTTCCTGATGTGCCCACCTCCACGGTGAGATCAGTTAAAATTCCTCCTATCCCGCTGTCCATCAGCTGTGGAAAATTGAATTATCTTTGTGCCTCTCTTTTGAAAGTTTGGCCATCTGTCAATGGTGTTTCCATAGCAAATCCAACCTCAGGAGTCCCCAAACTGCACCAGCTAAGCACACGTAGCCAAAATATCTCCCAAAATGTGAAATATGATGCTAAGATTGTGTCAACAAATCCAGGACAGAGGATAACTCTTCCTATAGAGTAACTGGATTATATAAGCAGCCATGAAAACCTTGGAAACACAAGATATTTGAAATCTCATTTGATAGAGGTGATTTGTGCTAAAGCAATTTCTCCCAAAGAAATGTGGATCTAATTTGCCAACTGTGATTTGAAAGAAGAAATATATACATTGATTTCTTTTTTCTGCCTTTTTTTTTTTTTCCTGTTGGCCCTCACAGGATGGATTTTACTCCAGAGCGGGGCAGGGGACAGAGAATAAAATATTCAATTCTTCTCCCCTGGTTCATCGAAATTCCCTGTGAGAAGAGCTGTTCCATTCCATAGATGTGACATCCCCACACACCCCCAAATGGTTTATTTGTAGGCCCTGTATTATATTGTAGGTTATGGACTATCTTTTAATAAACACTAAATTTAAGAGGAGTTTAGCCAGTTTTGGCAAGGTGTCCTCGAAGCTGACTCCTCCCTTCAAGACTCTGAGGCTTTATTTGAATTAATAAATTAATAAAGGTATTAATTTACAACACAATGAAAATATTTCCCAAAAATACCCAAAACATTGAATAATGCTTTTCCTTAATAACTTTTTTCCTGTATTTTCCAACACTTGGAGATGGGAACACTTTTGGATTGGTGATTCCCAAATTTTGCTGCATGAAGTCATGGAAAATAAAAAGTCCAAGCGTTTCTCACAGGTTTTGTGATTCTCACTGGAGTCAAAAGGAGCCTCATAACTAAAAGTGAGTGTTTTCCTTCGTGGGACATGGGAATACAGTTTCTGAGCCAGAATTTCTTTGGAAACTGTTGTGATCTGAAGTTGTTCAGGGCACAGGGATGCTGAGTTTTGTCCCTGTAATCCCTTTTTTAATGGCACCACTTTAGAGCCTCTCGAGCTTCCCGTTGTCACCGAGTCCAAGGGAGATATGAGAAAGCTGGATAGGGATGAGCAGGGAAGGATTCATGGACAAGGAATCCCCTGGGAAATGTCTGGCTGTTTTATCCCAATGGCTTGGTGCTCATTTTGTACCTCCCCACTCCATGGGGTTTTCTTTGTAATTACGTATTAATGAGAAGGAATTAATATTTATTATTTTTGGACTTTTATTTACGATATTGTTGTTTCTTCCCTTCCTTTTCTACTGTTCTCTGCGCTAAAAACAGTGCTAAAAGTGCTAAAAAGTGCTAAAGTCAGTGCTAAAAACAAACAAACATTTGCAGCTCTTCCTAGAAAATTCTCTTTAAAGTTTGATTACTCTTCCCTAAACCATACTTGTTAATCCAGTGGTACAAACACTGCGTTGTTCTCCTTGGATGTTGAAGTTTAAATTTAAAAACAGTTGTTCTGTTTGAAATCAGACATAAATACTTTTATTTTCAATCTAAATCAAAAAGCATTTTTCTGCTATTCAGAGTCTAAAGAAAAATCCTCTTTCTGGTGTTTTGCAGATGCAGCTGAAGGCAGAATGACTCCCAGATTTGCTGTTGCAAGCTCTCCACCTCGCTCTGTTACAGGACAGATAAACACAGGCTGAGGGGCTCTTTCCCTGCCATTTTCTCCTGGTAGTTTTTCCCTCTATTTGGATTCCACGATATGATATATGAAGTGAAATCAATAATCCTCACTTTTCAGGTTAAGGGCACAGCTGAATAAATAATTCATAAGTCATTGGATCAATGTGATTTCAGAGAACATCCACCAGCAGAGACCAGTTTTCTCAGATAGCCCCATTATTTGAAATTATCTGACAATTGTCTTGGGTAAATTTTTAAGTCTTTATATTGACCAGAACTAATTTGAAATAAGCGCTTGTTATTTGTGCCCTGCTACTTCTTTGTGACCTGCCAGCTCTGAGTCATCTCGTCCTGCCTGATTGGATCAGCAGCAAATCCTTGATGAAAAAGCCTTAAAAAAATAGAATTCCAGACTGGTTTGGGTTGGAAGGGACTTTAAAACCCACCCAGTTACAGCCCTGCCATGGGCAGTGTCCTAGTTTAGGGCAAATTACGGAGGAAAACTACAAACTTTGAAGTTTTCCTCCCTAATTAGCCCTAAACTAGGACAGGCAGGGACACCTTCCATAGACCAGGTTGCTCCAAGCTGGCCTTGGACACTTCCAGGGATGGGACAGCCCCAACCTCCCTGATCTGTGCACACTTCCTTGAGTGGAAGAAATATCCATGCCATTAAGAAAAGTGCAGCACTTTCCCGGTGATATTTTCAAGGATAGATTGGCGGGAGTCGCAATCCGTTCTCCTTCCCATTTTTTATTGGCGCTGTGGAAACAATGGCTGCAAAGGCATTCATCTTCCTGCAGCCTCTTTTTAAGGATTCACTCTGGAATGTGTAACACATTTATCTCCCAGTCCCACGGGGCTGATCCGAGCGCTCTCGGAATCAATGGAACAATTCTCGGCGTTTTCAGGGAAAGTGGAAATGCATTAAAAGGATGTTGGGACACGTTCGAGTTGCAGAGATTTCTTGCAAGGTAGAGTTCAGCACGGTGCCTGTGCTGGCCAACGGCAGAAATCAAAATGTTTTAATTCAGAAACTGAATGCCAAGATGGAAGAACAGTAAAAAGAGACATTAATCAAATCTTTTCTGATATTCAGGCTTCACTTGCTGTTTCCATGGTAGGTTTCCAATATCTGCTTCCACACATAAGTCTTGTCCATATCTCATCTTTTGTGATAAGGGCTATCTTACCCTCTGGAAAAAACCAACTGATAATGCCTTTCCCATTTTACAGAGCATGGAATTTAGTCCTATGAATTCCTCAGCCAGGTTTTCTATTTTAAATTGTTTCAGCTATAGTTTGATTTGTTTCTAGTGCTATTAACAGCTTGTACATCTCTGAAATCTCATTTTTTGTCATTTATTCTTCCAGGCCTGACTCCTGCCAGGATCACACTGGGACAACAACTCCCATGCACAGCTAAAAAAATACTCAGTCATGAAATCAGTCTTCTTTGTTCATGTGCAAATCTACTTTTTTCACTTCTCCCAAAACCCTTAAAAATCTGTTTTTGCTACAATATTTACATGTAAAAGAGGAGCCAGGGTGCTGATGCACTCTGAGCACTTCATTATCTTTCTGGCCTTTCTTTTCTTGCTTTCTGTACTCCCATCATGTATTTTGTCTTCAATTTTGGAAGCAAATTCCTGACTGGGGAGCTTCCCTAGGAAGAGATGTCGTTCCTCATGTCCCTGCTCCATGAACAAAGCTGCAGGCACTGTATTTATACAGATTATAGCTGATTTTATATGTCCTTATATAATGCATTCTAACAGATTTAAACTGGGGGAGCATTTTGTAACTTCTGTATGCGAGTTTCATCATCAAATCCTATTTGTTTTTCAGATTTTGGTTCTAATTCCCATGAATCCTTTTACAAATGTCCTTTTCTTCACGGAATAATGTCAAACAACTTTTCTGATTGCTGGGTATTGTTTCTCCTGGAATTCCTCTGAGGTAGGATTTGTCAAGTTTTTACATCTCCTTTTTGTGGTCACGACTGAGAGCATTACAAATGTTTGGATTTTTGGATACTTTGTCCTGAAATCTCTCCTTATTAACAAACTCAGGGAGGTTTTGTTAAGTAGGTTGAAATGGAAGATAACTAATTTTGAACTCTTGAGTGCACTGAAATCTTGGATATCTCAGGCTGTTTCATCCACAAATGGAGTTATTTCAAGAGAAAAAATCATTTTTAAAGCAAAGCCATGATGGTCAAGCTTTAAGACATCCCAGTGCAACAGCAAAAAGTTATTTTGACAGAATATTGAACTGCCTGTTTGAAATGATTAACAAATCCTTGGAAAAACGTTGGTGTAATCAGTTTGCAGCTACTCTTGGAAGGCTGTGCTGCTCGAACTGCCCAGGGAGAAATCTGCTCTGTAAATAAGATTTTACCATTCCTACATCTCCATTTCCAGCCTACAAAATCGAGGCTTCCCATGGAGGAATGGCCCAGTTATCAACAGCTTCATTTTGCATAATTGTGTTCTCTGGTGCTGCAATAAGAGCTCCCATTAAACCCTAACCAGGCTGATGAAGCACAGGAGTGAGGGCGGGGAGCAGAAGTGAATCCTGGAGCACTGACATTCCCAAAAGCACCTCTGTGGAGCTGGTCAGCACTAAGACAGTGGGAAATGCTGTTTTGCAGAGATGATCCAGATGTCCTGTGTTTGGAACAGTTCCTGCTGCGTTGTTTTGTGGGTGGATTTTAGTCCTACGCTGATGCAAAGCCACTAAAACTGGTGAAGTTCTCCATGTGGGATGTGGGAATTAGACCCGTGGCAGAGCAATATCCATAACCACTGAGTTAAACCAACTGCTTGGATAGTCAGAATTGAATTCTGAATTCAAAGGATGAGCTGTTTTTTGGTCTTTAGTTTCTTACTAGTTTAGGGCAATGTATAAAACCACTAGATATGTGTATATTAAACCAGTATAATCCAAATAATCTGTGTTAAACTGGTTTTACTCCCTCTGTTGCCTGTTATGGCCACGTCCTATAATTATGGGACTCATCTCAACACTTGGATCATCCTTTCTTCCCCAGAGCACGCTGTGTTTATTACAAACCTTCAGTTTCTCTGGTACCTTGAATATTTTTAACTTTTTCTTCAAATGTCCAAACAATTTTCAGATCATTCTATCCTCTCACTCTGCAACTGCAATGATATTTCAGAGAGAAGTAATAACCTACATTTTAGAGTTTATCCTTTTCCTCTTAGAAAACATGATTAAAACTCTGTTCTCTCAATTCTGAAGACTTAATTTATTTGTCTTTCACAGGCAGATTATTTAAAGTCTTCTAATATCCAAATGTAAATAATCAAACCTAAGGCCTATTTGCTGTAGATCTTAAAACAAAATCTCTGTTCTTTAAATCTTTGTTTCCAAGAGAGAAAAGAACCTTATGCCAAAAAAAACCCAAGGAAAAAAAAAAAAGAAAAATCATTTGCAGTTCATCTTTTGGATAAGACTATTACAAAGCTATTGGAAGCAAAAGCCAACCTACAAAAAGTGCACATTGTATTGCCTCAGATATAGAAGAATGAATTACAGGATTTGAGTCTTATTTATTTTCCAGAACTGCTTAAGAACATTCAATCCCATGTTAAAAAGTAGTCACTTGCTTCTTTGTTCATGGGTTTGCTGTCGAGGCTCTTGGGGGTTTTGGCTGGGTGGGGTTTTTTATCCAAACTTAAACAAAGCATAAGAGGAAAGTAGGGCACTGCAGCAGAGTGAGGCCTTGGAGAGGAGAAAACATCCCTCAGCCAGAGGGGATGGAGCAGGGACAGGGATGGA
>NC_031778.1:22968200-22999605 GCF_001522545.3 Parus major | reverse complement strand
CTCTTTTGGGGATGGGGCTGTGTCAGTGGTGGAGCTGTGCTGGGCCAGTGTCACACTGTGCCCTCAGAGCTGTCTCTGCACGAGCAGTGCAGTTCCAGAGCTCTGGAGAAGGTCCCCCACACCCAGGACCTGCTGCCCAAGGCATCTCCTCAGCCCTTGGAACTCAGCCTCATCCAGAGCCAGGGTGAGCAGGGAGGGTCAGGCTGGTCTTAGGCAGGACATTGATATCATTTAGTGTTTGTAGATGGTTGAAAGCTGGTGCTTCCACCCTGTGAAATGTTCTCCTCCACCTTAGGTAAGAGATTTTTAGGACTGGAATGTTTGAACTTCCATATGGATCTATGGATTATCGCCACCATAATTTTTCAGAGAAGTCATTGAAGAACGGTGCTGAATGCTCCTTTTCTATCTTGTTATTCCTTCCTTTTTAAGTGTTTGTTATCTCCAGAGTGGATGAAATCTTTGGAGAGGATCAGCACACGGAGGAGTTCGTTATCACTCTTTAACCCTGTGAAAACACCTCCGTTCTGAACAAAGCCACCTTGCCTTTGATGTCCATGGGAGTCTGGGGAAAACAGGAGCAAGAGAGACTCTGGAGCAGAGCTGCTCCCTTTGGAAGTGTGAATCCATCAAAACAAAACCTTGGGACATTGTTTTCAATGCTGAGAACAAAGCATTTTGTTCCTGATTTTGCCTGATAGGGCACGTTGCTTTGTGGAGTTAATCTGGGGAGTTCTCACACCCTCGATGGGTGAACAGAAATCCTCTCTTGGAATATTACTGTGGAGATGCTCCACTTTTACACACCCCCAGTGGAGGATTCTTGTCACAAAATTCCACATCCCAGATGTTTGATAAAAGCAGGGATGCTGTGAATGCCTGCAGATGAGGCAGCTCCAAAATGCTTTTCTTTGTGCACCTGGAGTCCATGGCTGTAAGAAGAAGTTTGAGGTTTTTTCCAAATATTTTATCTTTGAATCATGATTGAATTAGAGTCTGATCATAGACTGAACATGAGGATGTTGGTGAAATAACCTATGGATAATGCAAGGATACTCACCCAGGTGCCTTACAGAGGTCTGGCTGTGCCATCTCTGGAATTTAATTTGAAATCTAAACTTTACCTAGAATTTTTACAGTAATGTTAATGGTTACTATAAGCACAAGCTAATTTCACTGACAGCAAGAAGTTTGGCTTCTCTATTTATTTCCTTTTATCTAATGCAAAGTACTTTTTGAAATAATCTTAGAAATTCCTTGTGTGAAGTAGCTCCTGGCAAAGATAAAACAAAGGTGCAGTTCTGTTACATTTAACAGGCAGAGAAATGCTTTATGAATATACAGAAATGATTAATGAATTTCTTATATTTTATTTTATTTTAAACGTGTCTAATTATGAGGAGAAAGAACAGACTGACACTTTTTTCTTTATATTAAGTCAAAATTTATATTAAGTTTTAAAGATTCCTTTTCCAGTTCCAGTGGAACTGGCTTTAAAATGACCTTTTTAATTCCTTGAGTTTAATTGTTGTTCTATGAATATTTGAATTTAATCTCAGCTGGAGAGGCTGAGGTCCAGGACAGTGGTGATACAGCAGAGATGACCCTGAAAGAGAGGGAAAAACCAGCACAGGAGCTTTAACTCCTTTCACGAATTCAGACAGATTTGCAAATAATTATTTTCATCATCTTCCTGCTGCATCCAAATCTGTCAGATCAACCTCTTCTCAGTTTGTGTGGAATCACATCGTTCCTGCTCCGAGCTGAAGCCTCATTAGCCTTCACAAAACAATATCAACAGGAAATGTCTGGGGTGATGGGACTGGAGAGGTGTAAAACTGCTGGTGGAAGCACAGACACCTGATAAGCCATTAATGAGATCATTAAAGACGGGCAAAAATTCAATTTCATCTGAAAATACGAGACTTGTAAAATGCTGAAAAATACATCAAAAAGCTGTTACATAGCTAAAAATGCTCAGGGAGTTTTGCATCCTAATGTGGGGCATTGACTGACATGCAAGTGAAGGAAAAACAGCAATATTAAATCAAATGGAATGGCAGGCTGCAACTTCTCCCATCCGTGGGAATATTTCATGTGGGAATTGTACAAGTATTTCGGTGGAGGTGCACAAAAAATCCCCTTAGGGAGACAGAGGTGCAGAGGCTGCAGGTTTGCTTATGCCCAAAGCTACAGCAAGAGTGAAAATGCAGCCTTGGAAAAGGAATTCCTCAATGGGAATAATATTTTTGGAATTATTGCTGAAAGTGTTCGAGGCCAGGTTGGACGAGGCTTGGTCTGTGGAAGGTCCTGTGGCAGGGGTGGGACTGGGTGGGCTTTAAGTTCCTTCAAACCCAAACTGTTCTGGGATTTATGACAAGATTTTATGAAGTTCTTAGGAAATTTATCAGGTTTAAATGATCTGGAGTGTGACAAAGGGATCTCTAATGCAAAAGCTTTAGATTAATGAATTTCTCTTACAGAATCAAGGAAAAAATTAGGTTTGAAGAGACCTTAAAGCTCCTCTCATTCCAAGCCGGTGCCGTGGGCGACTGACGGTGCTCGGTGTGGAATTCCAGCTGGGTGGAAGGTGGGAATCATCTCCTGAGCAGCTCATTCTCATCCCAAGGGACTCTGCTCAGGCTCTGGATCCATCAGCCCCCGTTCGATGCCCGCCTTGTCCATAATCTCTTGGCAGACTCCTGCAGCTAATCTTCCCATTGATTTTGGCTTAGGAACACCTGGAGCTGTTCAATCCCTAATAAAATCTGAGGAGCTCACTTTTCGAGCCATTTAACTCATTTGGAGGCAGAGCTTATTTATTTTCTGAGGAGCAATCGAAGAGCTCTGCTCCTTCCTGAGTAAAGGCATCGGACGGACGAGTGAAAACCGAGCCAAAATCCATCCAACCCCACCGAGCTCCAGCCCTGCATTTGGAATCTTTTGGGCTACTGTGCCTCTGCCTGGTTTTTTAACTCCTTTTCCCTCTCTTCTGGTTTATTTTCACGGTTTAAATTTGGAGAAAAAACTCCATCTCTCTTCCTGACCCGGTGTTTCAGGACGCTGCCATGATCAGTAGTGCACCACAAATCCCAAAGGATCCAGGTGGGAAGGAATGCCAAACTTTCTGATTGCCTTTCCCATTGTTTTTTGGGTTTCCCCTTTTATTATTTCCTCCACCCTACTCCAGGTCCAGATGTTTTGTCCAGGACTCCTGGCAGATTTGCTGAGGGGAAGCAACAGGTGCAAATTTTGGGTGTGTGCAGATGGGGTCACTCTCCTGTATCCCATGCCAGATTCCCTGGAATCCTGCTCAGTTCTTCAGGAAAGACAGAAATAACCAAACAACAAAGGCAGTTCAACAGGAAAAAATTCAATGAACTTTTGTCTGGTTAATAATTATTACTGGAATGGGGAGAAGGCTAAGGTCTGGAAATGGAAAAAACATGGGCAGAGTCCACATTTCCAGATATTTATTTACCTTTATTTATGTTATTTACCTTTAAATAGTGCCAGTATTACAGTAAAAATAATGTTTTCTTTAATTGTGAGTCCTTTGCAGAAAGCTCCTAATATCTCATTGCATAATTGATAAGCCCAAATCTCTGTCAGATAATGTCTCACTTTTCTATTTATTTAAATGATGAAAGATGGATTTTTATGACTAAGATGATTTAATGACTTTTTCTTTTGCGTTTTCTTAACCAGGATGACATTTAGACAAGGGAAAGGATAGAAAAAAGTCAGACCAGCCATCAATAAATGGTTTTATTGGTTAAATTTTAATGTTATTTTTAAGCAAATAATGAATTACTTTGACTAATAACTGCAGAGCCAGACATGATTCATTCCATAATTAGCTTGACAGTCACCATCAATCCTGTAGGTTTGTTCAGCTGATTATAAAACCTTGTCTCCTTTTCCCACATAACATCTTCCCAAGTTGCCTCCCATGGAACAGGAGGTTCCTGAGGAATCTCTGAGCAAATCTTTGGCAATTCCAGTTCTCCAGCCACTGGGGGCAAGCACCCAGCCCTGAGGTTGAGCCTGGAGCCAAAACGTGGGGAATATTGAGAATATTGACAGTGTGGGAGAGCTTTCAGCCTGGATCAGGGCTGGTTTTGTAGGAGAATTAAACCTGGAAGCTTCAGTTGGAAATCAGTCTCTCCTGGAGAACCGAGCCCAACCAAAGCACCAGCAGTGGTTGGGGCAGCAGCTCTGGGGGGCTGAGGTGACACCACACAGCCTTTAAGCACAGGTTTGACAAGAAATTGGATGAGAAGTTTTGACGTGTTCTAGGTCAGACAGGCGGGAGATTCCTCAGAGGAAGAATCCAAATGGAGCAGCTTTCCCACCTTTCAGCAAAACACCTCAGTACTGGCAAGGTAAGAGGAGATGGCCCCAGGCTGTGCCAGGGGAGGTTCAGGCTGGAGATCAGGAAGAATCCACTCATGGGAAGGGTGGTCAGGCATTGGAAGGGGGGTTGAAGTCTCCTTCCCTGGAGGTGTCCGAGGAATGCCTGGATGTGGCACTCGGTGCTCAGGGATCGGTCACAGGTTGGACTCGATGATCCTGGAGGACTTTTCCAACATAAATAATTCTATAATTCCATGCCCAGCACTAATGTCAGAGATGTGAGAAGATGGGGGGTTTTGTGCTTTTGGGAGAATGATTGCAACTCTTTCATTAATTTATTTACTTTTATTTTATGAAAATACACCCACATCCACTGAGATGCTGCAACAACTCCTGCAGATAAAATGCATTATCTCCCTTTGCTCGTACTCCCAGGGAGAAATCCTTGGAACCTTCCTGGATTTCCCACAGTAGCTTGCAAAGTGTTTATCCTATAGATGTGTCAGAGAATAAACATGTATTTTCCAATTAAAAAAACCCAAAAAGAGTACAGACACATTGGTGTGTGTTAATAGCATTTAACACCCGAGTTTGGCAGCGGTGCTGCTGCTGGGAAACCAACTCTCACTGCATGAACTCTCACTTCTCTGCAAGAAGAAACTCCTCTGGTAACAAGTGGTTCACAATCCTCACAGTGTTTTCATCCTGCACTTCACACTTGTGTTTGTTGACAGATTTGGAGCACTTTGTGGAAGCAATAATTGGCCTGGAAATACACCTGGCAGGCTTCCCCAGGAAGGAGCAGGAGTTTCACTGCCTGAGGTCTTCCATGAACTGCTAAAACCCATGGAAGGTGGTAGCAGGACTGCCATGTCCTTCCAGGAATGCTCTCCAGCCTCCCTGGAGCTTCGTGGGATCTGCTGGAAGCGATTTACAAAGGTCTGGAATGCCAGGACACACAGGGAATGGCCTCAGGCTGACAGAGAGGAGGTTTAGATGGGATATTGGGAGGGAATTGCTCCCTGGGAGGGTGGCACAGGGTGCCCAGAGAAGCTGTGGCTGCCCCATCCCTGCCCCATCCCAGGCTGGGCGAGGTTTGGAACATCTTGGTCCATGGAAGGTGATTCCATGCTGACCTGAGAAATCTGGGATGTCCTTTGGTGCAGAGGAGAGTCCAGAGGAGCTGAGCTGATCCATCTCCATGGAGGGATGTCTGGGATGGCATCCATCCTGCAGCACTTCCCACCCTTTGCCAGGAAAGAAGTCAGGACAGACTTGTCCAGGGGGAAAGACATCCAGCTGGGTTTTGGGGTTGTTTTATTTTGATTTTGGGAGGTTGTTGACATCGTTGTGTTGCTTTTTTTAAAATTTTAAACTCTTTTTGCTCAAAACCACAAAATCTCTATTCATGAATTCATAGAAAGATGCTTCAGGAATTGAATGCAACGGGGTCATATTCTGGCTGTTAATATTAAAACTTAAGCCTGGATTTGGAGATGCCTCCTAAAATAATGCCAGAAAACTGCACTTTTGGAAGAGTTGTTAATAATACAGAAAGAGTAAAATCCGTCCCACTTGAGTTATTTATATCGAAAGTTCCTATTTGAAGAAATATTTCTGAGGAAATTCAAAGATCCTGGAAGAAATCATAAATAGGTAATATTTAGATTTATTGCTGGTTGTACGGAATTAATACCTAAGAAACGGAAAAGCTTTATCTGTGCAATCATCAGACCTTTTTAAAGTGAAGAGAGATTGGATAGAAGTCAGTGGGAGGATAAAAATAGAATTATTATGTAAAATTGTTGTGGAAGGAAAATGAAATGCTTTTCCATCTGAGACATCCCGGTTTGTTCCGTTCACTGTGGTTCTCTTTCCTCTCCAAAAAAAAAGAAACAAAAACAAAACCAGAACAAACCTGATTATATTTCTTATGCCTGTTTTCACTCACGGAAGGTAATTTTAGGAAATTAATTTCCCTCATTAGGTTGTATAACTCAATACTAATTAACTGAAATGATCTTAGAAAGGAGAGGTAAGCTCAGCTTCAGATATTCAAGTGTTTCAGTAAGAATCCCTGGAACTTTATTATTTCTGTCAGCTTGGGGAATTTGGTTAAAGTCTGGTTTGAAGGATGGGCTACGAAATCTCTAATAAACATCTCTGCCCTGGAACACTTAAATGTTGTAAGGCTGCTCTAATATTCCTCTCACAGGTGTGTGACTGAATGAATAAAACTGAGTTTATACCCTTAAGTTAGGCCTTGTCTCAAGCTCAGACTAAAAGTCCTTATTTAGGGAAATAATTCATGAAATATAATTTGTCCTGAAGTGCTTCTGAAACCTCTATCCCTGTAACTAAAGCATAATTGAATAATAAAACCCCAGAATTAATCCAGATGGTCTTTTTGGTAATTTGATATTTTTCAGAAGGAAATAAACAAGAGAAATTGCACTTGGGCTCTTTGGGAGTGGATCTTGCTTAGTAAAGTCATGTGTAATAAATTAGAATATAATTACTTGTGTGTGGAAAATATAGATATTCCAATGGCTGTGAAATTGTAGTAAATTAAAGCAGAAATAAGAAATTGTATTTTATTCAAGTCAGAAATATCAAATCCATTCCCTCCTTAAATCTCAGTAAAAAAACCCCAGGTTTTCCATGACAACATAAGAAAAAAAACCCCATAAAATCAGATATTATCATCATTATAAGGCAGGGGAATGACAGGTTAAAACTTGAGGCCTAAAAGTCAATATCAAAGTGGAGAAGTTGATTAAAGATCTTAAAATACAAGAAATAATGACAAAGCTTCAGGAAAAGCAGGTTTTGCTGAATATGATTTTCAGTGGAAGAAATGGAGCCACAAGTGGAGAGCAGAACATTAAATAAATATAAGTGAGGAGAACTGGGAATAGAAAAAAGTGCAAGACAAGTTGGTGTGTTCCATAAAACATGAACAAATGCTTAGCAACATTTTGCAGTTAAAAAGCAGGATTTTGTTGAGCATGCACAGGTGAGGGATGTCTGTCCCCGTGCATTTGGAAATCTGCAGCTCAGATAGGCAATAAATTCATGTATTTGTTACATCCATGCACAAATACATTTGTATATGGACAAAAAAACCTCCCAAATTCAACTTAATAGATAGAAAAAAAGAAATATACCCTGATTTTTGGGGTTTTTAAAGCCTTTAGTTGGATGACAATTTTAATGAAAGGGGTTTTTTTCATGATATTTTGAAGGAATCAGCTGCTGCCTCATTGTTAATCTTCAATCTGGGCTGAAAAACTGAAATAAAAATATTGGTTTGCATATTTGCTGCCTTAAGTAACACATCCAGCTTCCTTCTAACCTCTTGCCTTGCTTTTGGCTGCTTCATATATACATAAAAGCTTGCCTTGAACATTTTAGCAGTTGTTAAAGCAGCCAGAGAGATAAAAGAAAGTTAAAGGACATACAAAGATTGAATTACAGCGTTTCCCAGCATTTGGATGACAAAGTTTGACCATTATGAGGAATAAATCAATTTGCAGGCGCTGTGGCCAGCGAGCTGAGGCTGCAGCTGAAACTGCTCCACTGGGAAATGTGCTCAGAGATAAAAGGAGTCATATTTCTTATTTTCTGTGGAGAAACATGGAAGGGAGTTTTGGAGACCAGCAGATATGCAAAATTTTACCAGGAAAATGAGAAGGGAGAAGAGAATGTGAATTCTAGTTCTAAAATTTCCCAGTTACCATTCTAAAGATATTTCCCATTCTTTAGAATTTTAAAGTGAAATATGTACATTAATTACAAAAGTTTGGTTATTTAGAAATTAGGACAAAGTTTCATATTTATTGGTCTACCGTATTTTAATTTTAAAGGAATTCTCCTAATGAAGAGTCCCATGATTAATGATTTTAATTGATTATCTTAATGATTCTGTGAAATGAGGAGCACCATGAGGAGCTGAAGGACATCCCCTGGTGCTCCTGGAGCCAAGAGCAAATGGCATGAGCTGCTGTGGAACTTCTCCTGTTTGTTTTCCAAGGTCCCAAAGTGTCCCTGGAAGGAATGTCCTGGAGAAGGTTTGGAAATCTGGTCAGTGCCTCATGATGTGAGTGGAAATTTTCCTCTTTTTTTATCCCCTCGTGTTTTCTCCTTCCCTTTTTATTCACCACCAATCTCTAAACAATTGCAGATATTCCTAATCCTCCTCAGAGCCACTTCCTGCCCTTACCAAGATTTTGTCACAAAAATGAAGAGTTTAATCCACCATGAATCCACCTCAAATGGAAACCACTCCATTTCCTCAAGCTTTGGAGCGTTCTGGGATGGGGTGAGCTGGAGATTCTCCCCTCCTGCAGCCCCCACAGCCTGGAAGGAGGGGAATGGAGATGGAAATCCAGCATTTAAAAGTTCAGTGTGGTTACTCAGGCTGGGGGCCGTCCTGCCCACTTGATAAATCAGGCACAAAGATTTATTTTCTGTTGCTTTATCATCATGAATCAAACCTGAAAAAGACCAAACTCGGGGATGGCACAAATCAATTTGTGTGGTTCTGGCTGTAACGAGAGAGACAAAAATCCAGGGGGGGCTTTTTTATCCTGCTTTCCATTTCAGCTGAGTGTGTGCTGCTAATTGAAACCCATCTCCTGGCTCCAGCTGGAGCTGCTCCAGACCAGAGCAGGGGGAGCCAAGGTAATGTCTGCTCGGATTTGTAAAGCTTTAACCTGCCTCAGACAGCAGATGAGTCCTTTCAGAGCACACCATCCATGGGAGCACTTACAAATGTATTTCCACATGTCAGAACGCTCTTCCAGCCTGGTGCAAGAGCCTGGATAAAGACTGGATAGAGGGAGGGAGGGAGGGAGGGAAGGAAGGAGGGAGGGGAGGGAGGGGAGGGAAGGGATCTGGAAAAAGGAGCCACCACTCTCCTCCCAAGCAGTTCAGATTTGCTTCTCTTCTTGGGATAGACCCCTGTACTCTGAGAATCACATTTGGTGGTTCCATAGGCTGCTCCTCTCTGATATAACAGAATCCCAGAATGGTTTGGGTTGGAAGGGACCTTGAAGTTCATCCCATTCCACCCCCTGCCATGGCAGGGACACCTCCCACTGCCCCAGGCTGCTCCAAGCCCCATCCAGCCTGGCCCTGGACACTTCCAGGGATCCAGGGGCAGCCACAGCTTCTCTGGGAAACCTGAAATATCAGCATAAGAACTATTTGAGATGCAGAGAGTTTTCAGGGTAAATCGTGGTGCTCAGAGTGAGGGGTTTAGAAACCAATGTCCTCTGCATCTCAGTCTAAACCCTAACAGCACAAAACATCAAAGTTATACCCCCAAAAATCTGTCTGGCTGCTATTTCTAAGGACCCACTAAAACATTCTGACTTCAGTTCTACAAATATTTCTCTCCTGATGTGTACATGGAGTTCATTAGTGACTGCCTGGGAGTAAAACCTTGAATATTTATCCATAGCCTAAAGCCCAATAGTCACATTCAGTGAAATCATCTCGTAACTGTGCACTGGTTGTGGTTGCCCACATAATTGGGAGAGATGGTGAAATCCTTAAGTGCTTCTGTGAGCTTTGTGTCAAAGTTATTTCATCAGGAATTTGTCTTTGGTGTTGTTACAGACCCGGCTGGAGCCCCTTTTTTAGAGAACAGCCCTCATTTCAGCAGAGATCTCTCTGATCATCCCCCTCTGAGAGGAGATTTCCTGCGTTAATTGGACAAACAATGACATTTTGAAAAATTAAAGGGTTTGGCCATTCCAAAAATATTTTGAGGGTATTTTGCTTCCACAGCTTGACCTAAAAAGTGCTTAACTTGCTGTGCTGCAATGCCATTTCTTTGGGAATTTTTAGTGCAGTTTGGAGTGCTCTGGATGTCTGATTCCAGCATGGCCTGTCAATGCTCCAGGAGAGGAGTATTATTTTCTGTTCCCAAACCATTCCAGTTTAATTAAAGAAAACCAGCTTACACTTCCAGCATGAAAAACATCAATACTCAAAACCAGGAAAATCCCTATTCCTTCTCCACTTAAGACTTTGAGACCTAATGGGAGCTGCAGTGGCACAAAATGAAAATTATTCAATTTCTTGTGGATAATTTCAGAAACAATTCACTCAGCATATTTAAGTATATTTAAAAGAAGGTGATTTCAGAAGCAGCACTCCCTCTGAGCAAAATATTGTTCAGTGCAAGATGATCCTGCTTGGGTGGAGCCTTGTGGGTGTTTTAGAAATGTTACTGTCCCAAGATGTTTACAATTCCTTTATCAGGTGGTTTTCATGTCTGGAAGAGGCGTGTGACACTTATTTTTAGGTTCTGTCCTTTTCTTTCTCTCCTTGCAGCTCCCCCAATATCGGTGTTTCCTTAGAAACCCTGGCTGTCAGCTGGCATCATAAAAATCTGAGATGACACCGAGCTGGCTTTTGGGGGAGGTGATTCTTGTGCAAACAACGTGTTTTCTATTGCTGGCAAAACTCTTGGCTTTAATACTCATCCCAAAAACAACAATTTCAGTCAAGATTTAGGAGAGGGAGGGGCCCTTCTGTGCTTCCCTTTGCGTTCCTGGTTGAGCACGAGGATTACTCCGAGGAAAAGCTCATTGCTATGCAGAGGTAGAACCTTTTTAAGCCCTAGGTTGATGCTGGATGGATGTGTTGTCATGAGAGCTGCATGCTGGGCTTGCATAACTCTTTGGAGGTGTTTATGTACGAGCTCTCCCAAGGGTGATGTTTTATCAAACCTTATTACAGAAGTGCTCTTCTCTGCAAGCCACCGAACGCTGCGGGAGCATTAAAATGCGCAGTTGTGTCTGGTCAAGGATAAGCAGAGGCTGTGTTTCATATTCATGGGAGAGATAACTCCAAGAAATTTCCAGAAGGTTTTATAGGAGCTGCAGCTGTCCTGTGCTGTGGTCACCTACAGGGACCTGAATTAGAATCTCAGAATAGTTTGGGATGGAAGGGAACTTAAAACTCACCCAGTGCCACCCCTGCCATGGCAGGGACACCTCCCACTGCCCCAGGCTGCTCCAAGCCCTGTCCAGCCTGGCCTTGGACACTGCCAGGGATCCAGAAACCCCAGCCACATCTAGGGATTTCTGCTGTGTCCAGGAAGCCCTGCTGCATCTTTTAGTTCTTCCTCTAACAAAAAATGCAGATCAGAAAGAATCAGAGGGAAATACTTGAGCAAAGGTCACTCTGCTGAGCTGCTTTGAAACTCAGATTAAAGAGCAATGATAATCCCATTCCAGAGGAGCCACAGATGCTTTAATTCAATCCTACAAAGCAGGGGAGTCCACACAGAGCCTTCAGGAAGTTTTTGGGTTGCAGGAGATGCTGGTGGCACCTTGAGCTGCCTCCTTGGGCACAGAGAAAAGGGATGGGATGGTGATGATGGGGGAGGTTGTGTGGACATGGAGATGCTGAGGAAGGACATCCCATTCCAGGACAATCCAAAACCTCACCTAAAGGAAATTGCAGCTTTATAGACTTGAGATTTTATTTATTTTGGCTAATTTGGGCAGTGATGCTCTGCCAGCCCTGGTGGGAAGGGGAACTTGGTGCCTTCTTCTTGAAACCCCTGAGGCCAAAGGAGGAGATTTTTATTTTCTGTTTGCAGAGTTCAATTCTTCCCTCTCTTGAATCACAAACCTCAGTTCATTGATGGGCCACAGCTTCAGGGCCTGCAGCACAAAATCTCTGCCAGTGTTACCAGGTCAGATCTGCTGTCCTCTATTTATGTTTATTTTATAACTGAGCAGGAAGGGTCAAGTTTGGTCCGTGGCAAAGGTCATTTTTCTGTGAGTGGACTTTGATGGACTAAGATACAAAAGGTGATAAAGTTATCACTTTGAAAATGTCTCTTGTTAGAGTAGAAATATTATGAATTCATTCTTTTTTTTTGCCTTGAATTAAAACCCACCAAGTGCAGCTATCTTTGGTTCCCTTGTCTGACACGGCTTTGCCAGTCTGTAAATTTTCTTTCAAATTAGCAGCCCGAGTTTTCTTATCAACCCTTAGCCAGTTGCAATTACTGTCACTCTTTTCAGCACAGTTAATAGGTTTGTGCCAAGCAAACTGAAACTTTTGTCAGGAATTGTGATTTTTCTGAGTGCCCTGAAGTCGCTGATATTGTTTTAAACATAAGAGCTTTTCCAGACATGGGGGTGACAGGCAGAGCCAGACTTTGTTCTCTGACTTCCCAAACTGCACTGGACAATTCAGCAAAAGCTGAGGATGTGAAGGATTCATTTTCCCCTTATTTTTGTGAGGGATTATATACACATATATATAAAATATAAACTTTATTTTTTTTCTTAAGAATACAATTTAAAGTAGAATAAGCAGAACGCGCACAAAACAGCTTTTGAAAAATGTGTGGTACAAATGTAGGGTCTTTTGGGAATCAGTGTGATGCATCTAAAATGCTGTTGAAAATGTTAATTAATCCCACGTATCCAGTACAAAAGAGAAAGTTTTCATAATTAAGAAATATATGGAACTAGGAAGAAAATAGATTCAGATGCCAGGCAGCTGGATTTGCCTTGCTGTGTTTTCTCACAAATATTTTTGGGAAAGGATCTTTTATGGGAAAGAATCCTATAGAGGTGCAGCTATTTCTGCTGACAAGAAAGGTGGTTTCAGCTCTTTTCTGGGGGAAGTGTCACTAAGGATGCTTCACATCTCTTCCTGGTGTTTCCTGCCAGTGAATACTTAGACATTTACCAGACTGGGGGGTTTGGAGGGCATGGGAAAGGGATCTATAACATCTCTGGGGAGATGTCAGAAGATCAGCTGCTGCTCAACCCAGAAAAGTTAGGGGTGGGACCTCTGTCCATAGGGCTGAGCCAGGCCTAGCCCCTTTCATGGGAATTTCTGTAATAAGTGAGGGTTTACAAGGGATTATTTTCTGAAAAGGAGCAAGCTTGCCTGATTTAAGAAGAACATCCTTGATATGGGACAATGAGCCAGAAGAAGTGAGGGCTCCTTTGTCTCTTTCCTGTATTTGGCTGTGGGAGGAGGGAGTTCTCAGAGGATTATTTTTTTTTTTTGCTGAACACATATACAATACTGAGGGGGATTTCTGTGTCTTTCCAAGGTTTTCCAAGCTTTTTGCTCCAAAGGACCCGAAGCAGGAGTGGGCCCTCTCAGAGCAGAGTGGGAGAGCAGGCCTGAGGCCACCTGCCCATCGTGTCCTTCCTCTGGCAGTGGCCAGCAGCAGATGTCCAGGGCCAGAATAAAACAGCTGGCCACACACTGAGAGAGAATTCCTCTGGATATCCTCTCCCAGCCTCCAATAATCTGCTGTTTAAAGGATTTTGTGGGAAGTGGCAGCTACATCACGGCCTCTAACAGCCCTCAGTGGGCCTCCCTGCTGCAAAGTCTGCCTCATTATCCCCTTGCACAATGGGATGGAAAGATTTGAATGAGCAGAAATTCCTTCCTTTTTCATGCTGGTTATACCACCTCCAAAGCATTCTAATGGGATTTATCCTGATTTGACAAAACTGAGGCAAAGCTGGAGCTGGACCTCCCAATCCTCATTACTGGGGTCTCTAAATAGGTGTTTGCTACCAGGGCTCAGCCTCCAAAGGATAAAGGACAAGAGTTGCTGTAAAAAAAGATGCTCCAAACTGCTAAAAATACGTTGTTCTGGGGTTTGAAGTCACATTCATGCTTCCAACAGAGAAATTAATTTGGTTGTCCCTGACAGAGCCTTTGCTCCCTGTGGGTTTCTCCACAGAACCGTTTCTTCAGGGGACAATTAAAACCCACAGTGCTGGGAGTGAGGGAGAAGGGGATGGACACAGAGTAATAATAGCAGGGCCCCAAATGCTCCTTTCATTACTTCCTTCTCTTCAGATCTCCTTCCTGGCCTGTCTCTTTGTTTGTTTTTTGGTTTTGTTTTCCATCAGCAGGATCCAGTCTCTCCCTGAATATATTTCCCCGAGTAACTTGCTGGAAATAGCCCTCATTTGATCCTACACAAAATGTTTGCATGGGGACCAAAATCCAACTGAGTGAAGAACACTGGATCCAAAATATACATTTATAAAAACCAAATAAACTAAAAAACAACCTCCCCTCAGCAAACCCAACCCTCAGGAATAAAAGTTCCTGCTGATACCCTGTTTTTCCCTTTTTTCCTTCCCTTCACTCTTAGTTTTTTCTAAATGCAAAGTGGATAGCAAGAAATTCAGGATCAGGCTCCCACTGTTCCTGTAGAACCATCAAAAATATTTGTTCCAAAATTTTTGTGGGGCTGTTATTAAAACACAGGAGAAGTTTGGGAAGTCTGGTTGGCCCCAGGAGAGTGGAGCACCCACCAGGAAGCTGCCCAGCCTTGGAGGAGGATTTCCATCTCACTCTGCTACTCCAACTCTTTAAAAACCCCATTCTGCTGGATTTTTAATTCCTGATTTTAAGCCAGGCCTTGGGTGAGAAATTATTAAAGAAAAGAAGAAATCTTTGCAACTTGAAGAGTAAGATTTTTACCCTCTTGTGTTCCTTTACACTTTTCTCATTTAAAACCTGTGTGATTGCCCTTCCTGAGCTTCCTGTGGTCCCAACCTCTTCCTGTGCAAGTCTTCCTCTACCACCTCAGCCAGATTAATTCATGGATATTTCCCATGCAAACATCAGCACTGGGTTATCGAGGTTGTTCTTCAGAGCTCAGCACCAGCAGCTCCTCGGGGTGGCAGCCCCTGAAATGGCCTGGTGGCTGTAGGGGCTGTTGATTTATCATTTTTTCTGCTGTTTGCATTTATAAGTAGAAATGCTTGCTTTTTTTTTTTTTTTATATTTCTTGTGTTTTCTTGGGTTTTTTATTGCCAAAAACCAGCGTCAGTGGCTACATCAAATGAAGCTGATTGAGGCTGGTGAAGTGTGCTTGGCTTGCATTTTAATAGGAATATTCAACCTACAGATGGGCTTGGAGAGAGGTCGCCTAAGTTCAAGTGAGAATTTTCAATGCAGATTCGTAGATTTTTGAAGGCCAGATGGCACCACTGGGATCATCTTGTCTGATCTCCTGCAGAACACAGGCCCTGGAATTGCACCCATTCATTCCCACTTCAAGCACGACGTTTTCCCTGCAGATGTTTGACTTCTCCTCTGTCAGGCCCAAATTTGAGGTGACCTCACACCGATATCAGTGCTGTTAATAACCCAAATTACTGGAACATTAAAGGGAAAAGCTTGCAAGGTGTCCCTTGGAATCTTGTTGGCTTGGTTGCAATTCCTTTTTAATTATTTGTTGTAAGATGGATAGAGCTGTATGGTTGTTTTCAGGAGTGTTTAGTAAGAGCTCCAGAGGGAGGATCTGACAGCCTTGCTGTGATGGATTGGAGAGTCAGATCAGCATATGGTGAAAAGAGGGAAAAGGCAAGAGGGAAAGCCAAACCAGAGCTCTTTTTTGAAACACCCTGGAAACTGGGTTGGTGACTAAATAAAGCTTTCTCGCCACCAAAAGTACAGCAACAACAGCAAAAAATTTGATCTGAAAATAAATCCTTTTTTTTATTTTTTTTTATTTTTTGCAGAAAATCATCACATTTTCCTTGTTCACTTTGGGTGATTGTTATTTTTCCCAGCAGGATTTCTCACTTTCCTGGAGAAACAATGTATCTGTGAAACTTTTTCCAAAAAAAAAAAACCCTAAACCCATTTTTGTTTCTTCTCAGCTAAATCCCAGCATTGCTGTGTCAGCCAGCCAGGACAAACATTGCACCAGGTATTGTGAGCCCAGTTCCCTGCTCTTTGTTCCCCCAAAAAGGCATTTTTTTCCTTAGAATTGTCTTATTTGGTCTGACAGGAGCTCGGCATGCGAATAAAACATCCTGTGACATGAGTAATGATTGCAGAATCAGATGTTCTGCGTGGAACTGGTTTGAAGTAGGAATAAATAAAAAAAAATAAGAGGGGAAAATATTGTTGATGCTCATTTTGCAGCATTGGCTGAAATGAGTTGTCTTGGAGCTGGCTCAGAGCTGGGAATTCCAAATTTCCCACTTGAGGTCTGGGTGTTTCAGCAGGAGGTGAAATGGGCAATGACAGGATGGCAAACAGGGACAGGAGCTGGGCAGGGAGGGTGGATATTGGCAGGAAAAGGGGTGAGACAGATCTTACAAGGTGTTCAGGAGATGGGTCACCAACATGTTTGTGACTCATCCCTCCTCACTTCTCCTCCCCCAGGGAAAACATTGGACTGTGTGCTCAAAGCTGTGGAAGGAGCTGGCAAAACCCAGACCTGCAGCTTCAGCCAAAGAGGGACCCAACCAAATCCTGTTGTGGTCATGCATCCTATCCCAGTGTCCTCTCTCCAGAATCCTGGAATTGTTCAGGTTGGAAAAGCCCTCTGAGATCACTGAGTCCAGCCTGTCACCAGTGTCCACCTTGTCCCCAGCCCAGAGCCCTGAGTGCCACATCCAGGCCCTCCATGGACACCTCCAGGGGTGGGGACTCCATCACCTCCTTGGGAAGCCCATTCCAATGCCTGACCACCTTTTCTTTCCATGGGGAAATTCCTCCTGGGGTGTGTGTGAACATGTAGATTGTGAGCTGCCTGTGTTTTCTCCTAACTTCCAGGGGACAAGTGCTAAAAGCAACAAATAAATAACTGCACACAACTCCACAAACCTCATCCTCAAACGTAGAACACGTGGAGGACGTAATTTGGGACAGTGTGGGAAGGGACAGGTTCTTGGTGGAGATCTCCAGAGACAAGCAACAAACCTTTCCTGACTGTGGCCAGGAACACCTTGGTGTTCCTCGCTTTCTTCCAGGTCAAAATGACTTTAATT
Organism: Parus major; assembly: GCF_001522545.3. Lineage (NCBI taxonomy): Eukaryota > Metazoa > Chordata > Aves > Passeriformes > Paridae > Parus > Parus major. The sequence goes on along the minus strand of NC_031778.1, from coordinate 22,982,449 downwards.
TGCAATTCACTGAATCATCTGCAGGGTCTGGGAGCAGTCTGTGTGCAGGAAGGACGTGCCATGGGAGGGAGGAAGAAAATCCTGGGTGTTATTGCGCAGTGTTTACAGCTCCTGACAGGATGGCTTTTAGGAATGAAGGTTTCGACGTGGCTTAGCACACGCACGCTGTAATTTGTCTGTCAGCTCTCCGAAAGTTCATTGGCATTGTCAAGTCGTGTTTAACTCAGTGGGGAAATATGGATTTCATCCCTGGTGATTTCATGGAGCACTTTGATAGCCTGGAGGTTTCCCATTACAACCACGACCTCTCGTCTCCTCCCCACCTCCTCGGGAATTACTGCACCTCTTGGTAGGACTTCAGCATGCAAAGCACCCAAAATGAGTCAGGAATGATTCTGTCAAACTGTGGGTCCTGCCTGAGAGGATTAAATGTCTGATTGTTCAGGAATACCTGCAGGTCTGGAACCTCTCTGGAGGTGAGTAGGGGTCATAAAACCAAAAGAAGGGCATGGACAAAAATCAGGGTTTTCCTTGGCAGGAGATGGGACGTGCCAAATATAGCAGAGAACTCCACTTGCTGTGCTGGGGCATGTCCAGAGATGTATGACAGGGATATTCTGGCTCTTTTCTTCCCCTTCTCATTTTTAAAGAAGAATAGGAAACTCTTTGCAGCACTGCACCTGCTGGGCTTGGCCCAATATCAACAGAAAATCTCCAGATCCATTGAGGAGCCCAGGCCAGAGGTGCCTCTGCCTCTCCACAGCTATTGCAGGCTTCAGATGGAGACCAATAAACCTTCTGCATCTGGAGAACATTTAATTTTCCATGCTCAGCCTTTTAGTTAAAGGTGCTTCCAGACCACATTAACAGAAATAAAAGCTGACAGATTAAAAGGAACTCTGTTCATTTTGGAGGTGTGCTCTGAGCTAAAATAATTCCCGGTGCTGATCCTCCACTGTTCAAACCTGAGCTGTGCAAAGCACTCTCTGTGTGGCTTTGGATAGGTAAATATTCCACATAAAAATAAGATTGTTTATATCAAAACAGTTTTTATTATTTCTTTTCCATTCTTTTGCCATGCTGTTTTTTTTTAAATCTGATTTCATGTGCACATACATTATTTTTATGATGTTGTTTTACCTGGTGAGTGAAAAGGCAATTTTTAGAAATTAAACTTAGTGCTAACAAAAAACCTGCATTTCTTTGTGGTACAAATGAGCATAATTACAGTAAAATACTGCTTTTAAGAGTGTTCAGCTGCTGCCAGCGTGCCTGACACACAGCAGAACTGGATACATGTTCTGCTCCTGGAAAAACAGACAGGAGACGTGGATTCTGTTGGGTACAACTTGAAGACACCTTTCAACCATCAGAAAACAACTTTTAATTATCAGAAGCCAACTTTTAACCCTCAGAAGCCAACTATTAACCATCAGAGGTCAAAGGGCATGATGCTGACAGTGATTTTTAAGCTGAAGCTGGGTTAATTTGGAGGAGGGGAAGAATGGAGAAATACTTTCAGTTCCTGGAAAAACAGACAGGAGAGGCGGAATCTGCTGGGTACAATTTGAAGACAACTTTCAACCATCAGAAAACAACTTTTAATTATCAGAAGCCAACTTTTAACCCTCAGAAGCCAACTTTTAGCCATCAGAAGCCAACTTTTCGCTATCAGAAGCCAACTTTTAACCCTCAGAAGCTAACTTTTAGCCATCAGAAGCCAACTTTTAGCCATCAGAAGCCAACTTTTAACCCTCAGAAGTGACAGGGCACCATGCTGACACCGATTTTCAATCTGAAGCTAAGTTGGAGGAGGGGAAGAATGGAGATGATTTTGCTGCTGGCTGCAGAGAACTGGCTGTTTGTTAAACTCCAAGGGTAGATCATTCCCAGGTGTTTTCTGCCTTGCTGTTTGGCCCAGGCAGAGCTGGCTGTGCAGTATGGGATGTGCCAGGCTGGATCACGGCTCAGTCTCCAGCGCTGCTCATCTGGAACACCGCGTGCTCTTGATGATGATCACTGAGATGATCTCCTGCAGGTTTGAGGGGATCCCACCCTGACAAGCTGTCACAGCAGCCCTGAGGACAGGGAGGAGAGCTGTGTGAGGATGTGACAGACACGAGGACTCCTCCTGAAAGCCCTCAGGGCAGGACCAGCTGCCGCAGGTGGAACGCTGGAGTTGGATATTTCCTCCCAGGCTTCTCCAGAGCCTCAGCAGAGCTTTGCCAGGATGTGAAGAATGTTTGTTCATCTCCACTTTGTTGTTCCTCTCTCACTCCAATCCCTTTCCAGAATTCAAGAGTGGAAAGAACCCTGAGCAAGTCATAATAATAATTCCATGGCTGTCTTGGTAATGCTTCCATAATTAACATTTGTCCTTACAGATACAATAATTCCCTGTAATGCAGACATAAATATTCCATTTTAAATAGGCACCTGAATTCTGGAGATGAGTGGTGTAAACTTTAATTATATTTCACAAGTGCATTTCCCTCTTAATCCCATATTTTTCATTAGACACAAAATAACATTTCTGCTCATTTTGGATAGGTTGTTTTTTTTTCCCTTTGCTTTGGTCTGTTTAAATACAAAAAAATGTGAACAAGTAAAGGAAAGCCTGTTGACTTAGACAAATTAAATATGTACAGAGTAATTCATACAGAAAGTTTAATTTTTTTCCCTTTGTCTCAATAAAGATATGATAATTTTCTGAATCAAAGTCTTAAGCTTCATATTGCTACCATCTCTTCAGGAAAACAAATACTAGATTCATTTGAAAGTTATTATTTAACATATTACAAAGATTAATCTCTCAGTTGTTATTGAAAGCTGATGTTGAGTTTCGGTAATTCAAAGAAATATAAATACAATTGAGGGTCTCTGTTGATGGAATGTAGGCTTTGCTTTCCAACCAGGATTTACCTGCTGATCTCATTTTTCCATGTAGGAAACCAGAGCTGAGTTTGGGCAGAAGTGGAACTTGAGTTTTACTCTGAAGGTGCATCCCTGTGAGTAGAAACATTAAACTGGCTCATGGAATTCATACAAGGACCTGGAGTGCCAGGACACAGGGAGTGGATTCCCACTGCCAGGGGGCAGGAATAAATGGGATATTGGGAAGGAATTCCTCCCTGGGAGGGTGGGGAGGCCCTGGAATAGAATTCCCAGAGCAGCTGGGGCTGTTCTGGATCCCTGGCAGTGCCCAAGGCCAGGCTGGAGAGGGCTGGGAGCAGCCTGGGACAGTGGGAGGTGTCCCTGGCACAGCAGGGGTGGAATGGGATGGGATTTAAGATCCCTTCCACCCAAACCATTCCAGGATTCCGTGATTCCCTGAGATAAAAGTTTAGCCGCTGTCTAAAACGATAAATCAAAAGTTCAGACTTAAAGCAGAAATTTCTGTCATTTCTGGAAATAGACTCAAGAGTTTAACGTTGCATTTTTGGTTGTTTCCAATTGACAGATCCTTTTTCTCTCCCTCTGTTTATTGAATATTATCTCTCCATTCTGCCTGTCATGGCAGTTCCTGGATTTTGTGATTCGTAGGCTTTGGCAGCATTATTGACTTAAAAAGTTCCTGTGTCCTTCACATTCCATTGTGTTCAAGTCCCCAGATAAGTTCATGGTTATATTCTATAGATCTGATCCAATTTATTTCAACAATAAGATATTGCTTGGAAGGAAATATATCCTGCTCTCTATCTTTAGGAAGTACCTAAATGTGTTAAAATCTGAGCCTAACTATTTTTCACAATTAGGCTGATGGGGCTTGATGCTTTTCTGAGGGAAAAACTTGAGAAATATACACAGAATAACAAATCATTAGATGTGATAAGCCAGGAGGTCCAGTTTTCCTGATAATTTGTCTTAATTATCTTTTGTGTGGTATTTTTTTTTTTTACTCTGGGCTACTTGTTTATATTGGAAATAAAAATAATCCCTCTGTCATCCTTGGATATTCCCAGCAGCCAAAAAAGTCTTTTCCATCTATTCCCCCTCATCTCCCCAACCCCTGCAGCCAAGCTGCCTTCCAAGGTATAATTAATTTATAGTTTGTACCCCAAGGAGGAAAAACTGAGTGCTCATCAGTGTGATGTTCTATCACTTCAGTGCATTATTTTGGGGGATCTTACTGTGTTTATTCCAATACCCATGGCAAACAAACCTGGATTCTTTAGCCTTTGTTTCCTTCTTGAACATAATAAATCTAATTCTGGCACTGATCGTGTTACAACCACTTTTTATGATGGAAATTCAGACAAAAAAGGGCCTGGTTTTGGTGCTCCCAGCATAGCTGGTGGGAAGGGAGGTGGGAATCCGCTGAAATAGTGAAATACAAAATATAATGCTCAGAAATTGGCTCTGTTCTAAAAGAAAATCTGAAATGTATGTGTTTTAAAGCGCTTTGTGATGCAGAGTTTCTGCACAGGGCAAGAAAATCTGCACAATTCTTGGTGCCACACTTTTTCCCTGAATTTCAGCTCCTTAGCTCAGAGTATCAACCTTTGTGGGCAGTGGCAGAGCAAAAATCCCACTGCCAGCAGCTCCTGTTGTATCTGTCTGCACTATTTTAGCAATTCCAGGTAAGTTTGTGAGTAATTTTAATTTTACAGGGACTGAAAGGATGCTTTTTCCAAAAGAGTGAATATTGGTCCCGTTTTCATCCAGAGATTTTTATTCATTTTATTTCTTTTTAATTTGGCATTTTATTTTCTCTTCCTGTTCCAAACTGAGCTGTCAAAAAACAGTGTAGGGTCTGGGAGGTGTGCAGGGAGAAGGGGAAAAAGTCAAATTTTTGTGTTCTTTTATCTCCTTAATTTACCAGGAGACTCCATCTGACCCAGGACTTCAACAGGGAGAAAATACATTTTTAGAACAACACAGGAAAATAAAGAAAATGGTAACTAGTTATTAAATGTGATATTTTGGTGGATAAGACTAAAATTATATATATATTCTATACATTCAATTAGAAATATTAAATAGCTTAATGCTGGTGAATTGTGGTGAGATTGTGAAGAACAGAAATTCTCAGCCAAAAATGACAGAATTTCATGTGCCTAAAACTTGGGAAATTCTCCTTAAAGAGGACGTCTGAAGTCATCAGCATAAACCTGATGTTTGTTTTTCACAGTGAAATGTGGTATTTTCTTACATTCTCCTCTGAATACCAGGGAACTTTGTTTGTAATTAATAATTCTTGGCATTTTTGCCACACATTTTACTGCTATATCTATAGAACTGAATTTAATTCAACCTCACATTAGGAATACAAATATATTAAATCCCTAAGTCATGGTTCTTCTTCTTTTTTTTTTTTTTAACTCCTCACATGCATTTAGTAAAAGCAACATTTCCAAAATTCCCATCTGTTCTGCATGTAAATCCAGCTAATTATACACTGATTGACAAGGCTATAAAAGGACATTTTTTGGGGAGATGATAGGTTTGGGAGCTGCACTAAAAATTCCCAGGCGGAGGCATTCTGCAGTTTTCCCATGGAAACTCTATGTGGGAGTGAGGGAGATACAAACCCACACAACAGAATGTGCTCTGGCTGTCACCCGTGCCGTGTCAGAGAGGTTTTGGGGTTGTTGGGGTGTGTTTATCCAGGCTGGGGGAAATGGGAGTGTGGGGAGGGATCAATAACCCACAGGGAATGACGGTGAGCAGCCCTGGATCCCCTGGATCAGCAGCCATTCCTCAGGATCTGCCCTTGGCTTGAAGGGGAGCTGGAGGGGTCCCAGACAGATGTGGATGGCCCCACAGGCACTTATGGGATCAGAGAATCCCAGAATCCCAGAATCATTGAGGTTGGAGAAGCCCTCCAAGGTCATCAAGTGCTGGATGCCCTCCTTGTCCCCAGCCCAGAGCACCGAGTGTCACATCCAGCCCTTCCTGGGACACCTCCAGGGATGGGCACTCCAGACCTCCCTGGACAGCCCCTCCCAGTGTTTATTCACCCTTTCCATGGGGAAATTCCTGCTGCTGCCCACCCTGAGCCTCCCCTGGCCCAGCCTGAGCTGTTCCCTCTCCTCCTGTCCCTGTTCCTGGGAGCAGATCCCAAACCCAGCTGTCCCCTCCTGCCAGGGACTTGTGCAGAGCCAGAAATTCCCCCTGATCCCCCTTTTCTCCAGGCTGAGCCCCTTTCCAGCTCCCTCAGCCCCTCCTGGGGCTCCAGCCCCTTCCCAGCTCTGATCCCTTCCCTGCACGTGCTCCAAGCTCTTTATTCCCACACGTATTTCCATGGACAGCATCATATCCAAGGGATGATGGATTTAGCAGCTGAGCTGCAACAATAAATTCTGGGCATCAGCAAACACCTTGGATTTGAACCTTAAATGCTGAACTTTTGTCTAAAAATAGCCATGGTGTAAGATGAGCCACTCAGTTTCTTTTTAATAAATCACCCACTTTTAAAAAAAAAAATTATTTTCTGTTTCTTTGTCCTTTCTGTTCTTCCCTTTTTATTTTTTTTTTTAATCTACGTAAGCCACTTTTACTCTAGACAAGGAAGAGGAGAGCTTGTATTTGAAATAGATTTATGTATGAGCAGGGCTATTTATGAGAGAATCTGGGAGAAACATTACCAGAAAATTTTGATAGAATTGGAAGGAAAATTGAACACAGAAAAAGGTCAAACCCAAAGCAGACAATTTCTTAATTGTATTCTTAACAAGGGTAATTAAGCACTGGAACAGATTAATAATGGATGTGGTTCATGCAGCATCAGATATGAGGAGCCTTAAAATAAGATTGAATCCCTTCCTAAAATGCCTGATCTAATTTCAGCACGAGTTATTGGGTTAGATGAAGGCACCAAGAAATAAAATCCCAATCTGTGGCACAGAAGAAATGTTCACAATATTTCTGATGGCCCTGAAACATCTGATTCTGGAAAAAATCCACCAGGAGAAAATCCAGTTGTTCTTCTAATGTGAAATGTGAGTGTAATCAGGTTAAAAAATTAACATATTGCCTAGACCACAGAATAACATTGGCTTTGTGGGGTTCTTTTAAATTATTTTTTTTTTATTTGTTCTTTTGAAGATTATAAATAACGAAGATCAATCTGTATTTTATATTTTCTGATTTCACAGTGTTAATGTGATGCTCATTGATCACATCAACAAGGAATTCCTGGCCATAGTTCCCAGGAGTTTGTAGGGAGTTTTAGGTCATTTTAATGGGATTTTGAGGATTAATTTTTAACACAGAGGGAGGAGACAACAGAGTTCAAATGCTGCACAGATGCTGCCACAGATCCATGTCATGGCCATCCTGCCATTCCTTGTCCTTCAGTGAAATTTGGGGTGCACAGGATGCAATCCTGGAGCACCGTTTAGCCCTTGTGGGAACAGGTAAATCTGGGAATGATGCGTTCAGGGAATGGTTTTCCATGGATGGAATGGTCCATCCCCCTGTCCAATGAAATTTGGGGTGTGTGGGATGCAATCCAGGAGCATCATTTAACTCCTGTGGGAACAAATAAACCTGGGAATGATGTGTTCTGGGAATGAAGGGGTTTTCCATGGATGGAATGGTTCATCCCCCTGTCCTTCAGAGGGTTGCACAGGACCTAATCCAGGAGCATCCTTTAGTCCTTGTGGGAGCAGCCAAATCTGGGAGTGAAGTGCCTTTCCATGGATGGAATGGTTCATCCCCCCTCAGGGGGCAGCCAGAGCTCTGCTCCAGATGGGGAATGTCAAGCACCTCACAAGGTAATTAATCCCCCCAAACTCCCGTCTAATTTAATGAGTTGTAGCTCACAGAGCAGTGTCAGTAGGAACCAAAACATTGGCTAAGGTCTGTGGGGAGCCCTATATCAGGGAAAAGCACCACGAATGACTCCTGGAAGTCAATCCAAAGGCTTCTCTGAATTTTGGATTAACGGGACAGCTCCTGGTCCCTCCTCATTGCTCTAAATGTTAACTTCACCCCTCTGCCCTGAGGGTGAGCGAATGGTCCCTGTGCCAGGCATGGCTGGGAGCTGGATCCTTCTGACAGTGATATTCCCAATTTCCAGCCAACAGAAAACTGGGATCTTTCCCTCTCCTTCCCAGGAATTTACACTTCACCGTTTCAGTGCTCTTTAATTTTGCTGCCGCCCTTTCAGGGAAGTGTAAATTGTTAAATTTGGTGGATTTGATGCTATGAAATCCTGTAACTGATAATTAGACTCCAGCCTGGAGTTTCAACCCCTGGCTCCATGTTTTCAGCCAGTTTTTTCCCTCTGAATTCCATGAGGGTCTCAGTGCAATAACAGGAGCGTGCTTCCGAATAATGCAACTTCAGGCCGAATGAGACTTTCATTTTTGCCTTTCTTACAACCAGGGATACAAAAATATTTGTGTTTTTTTTTTTTTATCTTGTAGCCTTTAATTTATACAAGGACCCTTAATAGCCAGTGCTTAGCCACCAGGAGGCTGCATTTATTTAAATCAATATCTAATTAGCTTCCTTTCACTCCAGAAATTTAAGGAATTTAAGCAATTAAGTTTGGGTAATGATATCCTCCTGTTTGCTTTTGTTTCTGCTTGACTAAATTTTGCCTGTAATCAATCATTTCTAGACCCCCAAATCACATTGATTTCTTTAGTTTGGTGGTTTACTTGTGTGCTTTTCAGGATATTTTAAAGGATTTTGAATCTTTCCTCTATTCTTTAATTTTTTTTTCCCAGCTGGTGGAAAATGAAATTAAAGGATCAGGAGAGGGATTTTATGGATTCACAACACAATGCAAAGGTGAGATTTCCTCTTACTTCTTCCTGGAAATTGCTTTGATTAAAAAATAAAAATTACTTCTGTGCAAAGGAATATTTGTAAAATGTAGCAATCCTTATTCATAGGCAAAACAGAATATTTTAGGAAGTTTTACTGTGGAAAATTACAAGGAAATCCATCCTATGATAATTTATGTAGTACTGCATTTGATAGCAGTAATTTTTAAACCATTCAATAAGTTAAAATCTTATTTCTGTTTTTACAAGAAGGACCTGAATGTAAAAATATGAGGAAAAATGTGTTTTCCCCTTTCAGTATAAATATTAAATATATGAAAATTCAGGCCTGGGACAAAATATATTTCCTGTGCTCTTTGTAAAGCACGTGAAAGGCCTCACAATAGAGGCCCATTAGGAAGGATGATTCCCTACGTGGGGATTTGTGGGAATCACAACTTTCCAGGAAAAATGGAAGTCCTGGGGTTTGTTTTTTTTTAAAAACATGAAAAATACAAGCAACCATTTTGGGTGGATCAGAACAGCTGATAACACTCCTGCCAACCTCGTGTCTTTGTATGAGTGGTTTATTTACATATGGAGATGTATGCAAATCCTCGACGCCGAAAACACCCTGTGAGCAACGGAATTTACGGGAAATCAAAAAATTCCTGGACCAAAGGAGCCCTTCAAAACCAGAGATTCCCACTGCAGGAGGCCCCTGCTTCAGAGTTTTGGGGTGGTTGTAAGAGTTTTCAGATTCTCATATTAAGAACTGAGGTTAATGGTTGGAATGAACGACCTGAGCGGGTTTTCCCAACCTGACTGATTCTGTGATTCCATGATTTTGGGGTGGCACGTATGGAATATTCAGCACAAAAATGTCTGAGCAGATTTGTTTTTTGCCAGATTTCAGGACCTTTTCCTAAGTAAACTCATCATGAAAATGGTGCATTGTGGATGGATATCACTGGATTTAATTTGTACCTTTGACAGGAAAAGGGGCTGCCTGTTGTATTCCAGAGCAGAGAATGGTTCAGAGCAAACATCCCAGAAGGAATTTCTTGTTATTACAGCGCTGTCAACCTGAAATTGAACTTTCTAGGACTTGGAAATCCCATTCACACAGAGATATAAATTGTAAATAATCTCTTGATCCACTTTATTCCTTTTCACCTTATTCAGCCTCATTGAATTAAGGAAATATAAAAATAATCCACTTTGTTGAATGTTTCTGGATATGTATTTGTCATTCACGTCAGTACAAAAATACCTCAGCTTTTCTGGTGTGACTTTTATTTTTCTTCCCCCAAAAACCTGAGAACAGAATTTTGAGCTGCCTGGGAAAAAAGTTGCCTCAGAGATGACATTTCAAAGACCCAACCCAATAAATCAAGATATTGTGTCCATCTCCCTGTATTTCTACACTCACTGTTGGAAACAACAGCCTGATAATTTTGGCTGCTCAGGCCATTAATGAAGCAAATCCATCTGAAGCTGGGATTTTGCAATCTTTTCTGCATATGAATAATCTGAAGTTCAATGTAATCTGATGATGAAGACCCACTCGAAGCGTTTGATTGTGCAAGATGTTGTTTTGTGCCGCGGCTTTCGGCTCCCAAGTGGTTGGAACGTTGTGAATCACAAGTGGGGGAGAGCAGCTCAATGGGGAAAGAGAAACAAACAGATAAATCAGAAAAGAGTGTTGGATTCTCTCTCCTCTGTCCCAGCTCTGGGCACACAATGGCAATTCCTGCCTTGAGGAACGCGAGGGGAAAGCGTTGGGGTTTCCAACAATCCGCTGATATTTTAAACGGGAATTTGTAGGATAACTCAGATTTGCCAAATGCTGCTGCTGTGGGGTTTGGGTGCTCCACGCTCAGGGTTTTTGGGGTGGAGAGTCTGACCCCAGCACCCGCATCCACAGATGCACCCTCTGCTTGCATCCTGAATTTTGTGTCTCATCCAAGTCAATCCGTGCAGAGCAAGGTGAGGTGGGGTGACCTTGAAGAGCGTGAGCAGCACACACAGGTCCTTGCTCAATGCTGATAATAAAAAAAAACCAGAAAAATCTCCTCCTCATCAATGCCACACCCCACAATTTCATATTTTTTTTCCTCTCTTCTGTCTAGACAGGGAGGTTTGGAAATGTGGTTTGATGGCAGCCTGCAACAGAAAGTGACACTGAGAAAGTATTTTTAATAAGGGCATGCAAGAATGAGCCAAATCAAATGTAAACAACTTTTTTTTTATCCTAATCTGCCTCAAGAGAAATGGCAGTTTCACCTCCAGCATTAATGAGTGAATCCACTTGATTTTCTAACAACTTCCTACAGGAAAAATACACAGAATATTTTATATATAAATATATGGAAGCGGAACTTGATGATCCCACGTGCCCATTCCAACTTGAGGTGTTCTGTGATTTATGAAACAAATGCTGCAGGTCAAAAAACAATTTTAAAAGCAATCCTGCCACTAAATTAACACAACACTGCAGGTGTTTTCTGTCTTGTCTGGGACTAGAACAGGATTGGTCCAGTTGGATCTGTAGTTTATCAGTTCTTGGTGGCTTTAAATGATTCCTGGTTTTCAGATGTATTTATCCATGCCACATTGAGAAGCTGCTGGTGGGGACATGAAGTTGAGTCTCAGGTTGTTCTTCTTTAATATAGAAAGTGTATAAATATCCCCTTTTATTGAAAAAATCTATTATTTCCTAGTCAGTCTCTTTCTTGAATATGTGTTTCCCCCAAAATTCTTCTGATGTGTTCCTTTCATCAGGATTTTGAGGTGAAAATAAATATTCAAGTTTTGGAGCTGGCCAACAAGTTGCAAAATCTATTTCTGAACAAGCTTTGTGTACAAGATGCTCAAAGTAAAAGAGAAAGCAAGATGGAGATTTCATTCCTTCCTGAAGGATAAAGCCCAGCTATTCCAGAGCTGTATTTTAATTATTAAAAATATTTAATTATTTTTATTTAATTATTTAAAATAAATTATTTAAAATTAAATTATTAAAAGTTAAAATATTAAAAATATTTAATTATTTTTATTTAATTATTAAAAACCACTAATGAGTTACCTCAGGTGGCTCAATAAACTCACCTGAATCATATCTCTGTGCTTAGCAAAGAGATTTTTTGCAGAAAGAATGGTTAAAAGTAACGTTAAGACGGGAAAAAAGGAAATATTTGCTGCACAAATTCTCTGCTTTCAGCTTTATTTTCATTTACAGCTGTGCAAGCCCAGTATAAAACACTATTTCTATTTTCACTTTGTAGTATTTTACGTCTCGTTTGAACGGTTTTAAAAATTGATTGAAGGCAGCCAAGAATTGGACCTTTTCCCTCTTCCCTTGTTCCGTGGTGCTCGGTTTTATGTGGCACCTTTTCCACTAAAAAGGCACAGAGGAGGCTAAACAGCAAAATAAAAGCCTGCCATGCTCTACTAAATCTTATTACCCAAACCAGAATCATTTGAATGTTTTAAAAGTTTTATCTGTTGGCTCCCCATGGGAGGGGAAGGTTGGCTTGGTGGCGGATTTATTTTCCCTAAATTTCTGCTTTTCAATCAGGTTTGCTCTAATAGCTGTCAGCTGACCTGATTAAAGCCTTACCTCTCCTCGAGTTGATTTAAATCAACTTGGCTGCCACACATCGAGCTGAAATCCATGCTGGCCATCTGCTACGTGAAATTAATTTATTTTGGAGAACTTTAATTCCATAGCAGGCCCATATTCCGTGGCAGGTGTAGGAGACAAATCCATATTTCAGGTTCCTATGTGGGATCTGGTGTAGGCAACTGAGGAGTGAGAGGAGGGCTTGGGTAATATAAAGGGAGTAGGACAGGATTTCCCTGAAAGCTTTAATTACAGTTTTAAAGCAGAAGATTTAAACAGGCTTTGGAATCAGGAATATTTAAAATAATCATATTGTGACCTCTCAAATTTCTGCTGGTGCTGCACACAATGCTACAGCAAGCTAGAAATTATATAAATACTGCAGCTTGGTTAACATTTCTAATCTCTGACTCACGAATTACCATGAAAATGAGGAATATTTCAGGATCAAATGAGGCCTTTACCCATTTCTTGGCTTGGGGTTGTAGATCTGGAAGGCCAGAGCGGCAGAGCCAGCTCACATGTGGCTCCTGTGTGGTGTTGGGAGCCCTCTCCTCACATCTGTCAGCTGCTGGGAGGAGCTGCACTCCATGGATCCGCTGTGGATGCCCTCATCCAACGGGAAAATGTGGAATTGGGCTTGAAAAGTTCAAACCAGCTCCTGCTCTCACCATAACAGGTGTGGCTCCTCCTGGTTTATCAATAACACGAGGGGAAAAAAGCAGCCTTGGTCTTGTGAACTCCAGGGGAGGCTGAGGTTGGACATCAGCAGGAATTTCCTCATGGAAAGGTTGTTAAACACTGCCCAGGGAGGTTTGGAGTCCCCATCCCTGGAGGTGTCCCAGGAATTCCTGGATGTGGCACTCAGAGCTCTGGGCTGGGGATGAGGTGGGGATTGGGCACCTCCGTGACCGTGGAGGGTTTTTCCAGTCTCAGTTATCCTGGGATTCTTTTCATGTGTCTTAAAGGAAAACTTTGTTTTTTCCTTCAAATTTTAATTTCCTTCAAATTTTAATTTCCCTCAAAGTTTAATTTCCTTCAAAGTTCAGTTTTCCCTGCAGACAGCTCAACACTGAATTGGTTTTGAAGAGAAAGGAAGAAAATATTTTACCAAACTGCTGTAAATCTGTTTATTGATAATCATCTCATGAGAAATTGATAGATCCTTACTTTTAATCCTAATTTGGGAGGAAAAATATCCCAAATATCACTACAATAAACCCATTTCTTGCCCTGCTCTACTCGGCCTGTAGATTCATTTTACTACAAATTCAGTTACCATCTCCTGAAAGGTCAGATAAAAATGGTCTTTTATTACCAGCCTGACATTTTATTAAAATTCTGTCCATTTAATTATGTATAGGAAGAGAAGTGGTGGTGTGGGAATGCACAAGAGTGGACAGGAGAGTTCTGCCCTGTTCCAACCACTGGATCTGCATCTCTGAGCCTCATCACCACAGTAAATATTTTTCTCAGCTGAGTCTCTGGCAATAAAATTATTCTTAACTTTCCATAGAGTTGGTGGTTTTGCATTTTTTTGGTGGATTTGTTTGTTTATTTGTTTTTGGTGGATTTGTTTTGTTGTTTTTTTTTTTTTGTTGGTTGGTGAGGCTTTTTTATTTGTTTTGTTTTGCTTTGATTTGGTGTTTTTTGGTGTATTTTTGTTTGGTTGGTTTTGTGGGGGTTTTTTTGTTTTTGTTTAGGGTTTTTTTTTGTGTTTTTGGTATTTTTTAGTGCTGTTAATCTGGATTGTCAGGAATATCCATCATGATGCCACATCCCCTTCCTGCCACCAGCATGACCTGGGGAGATCCTGAGGAGTGCCCAGCTCTGGAAAGCAGAAGAAATAGGGAATTCCTGCTCTAGAAAGCAGCAAAATTGGGGAATTCCTGCTCTGGAAAGCAGCAGAA
>NC_031778.1:22922486-22968087 GCF_001522545.3 Parus major | reverse complement strand
GGGAATTCCTGCTCTGGAAAGCAGCAGAATTGGGGAATTCCTGCTCTGAAGAGCAGCAGAGTGGAGTTACTGCTCGGAGTAGCAGCAGGAGTGAGGAGTTACTGCTCGGAGTAGCAGCAGGAGTGAGGAGTTACTACAAGCACCCTGGGCATGAGCAGCTTGCTGTGGTGATCTCTGTTTTCAGCCACCTTTGCTTCGTTAAGGCAATTCCACCCGAACTGGAGGAAGAGTTAGTGCCTGCTTTAAGGGCCTTTAATCAAAATTAATGGGTTTCATCTCTCAGAGCCATTAGATTGTTAATCAGGACATGGGGAGTTCAATAAAAGGGGTTGACGAAGATTTATGGTGTTACCAAAATGGGAGAGAGACAAATCCAAAAAAAAAAAATTAAAATGTGGGTGGATTTCCATATTTGCCACCCCTTTAGGGAAAAAAACCCCATAAATCCATCACTGCCCAACAGGCAGAGGAGGATTTGTTTCACCTGGTTTCATGTTTCTGATGAACTCATTCATATTCTGGTGAACAGAGGTTGTAAAATGCATTCAAGGTTTCCAGCCCACATTAAGATTTACTCAAATTTTAAATAGTTTCATAGACTTTTTCCCCTTTTCATGCCCTGTTTTCCTCCTACACTTGTGTGCTCAGTTGAAGTTCATGAGGCTGTTGTGAGGATGCAAATACGGAAGATGTAGAAATTTTGGAAATCATTAATTATACATTTTAAGCAGAAAAAAAAGTCCATAATCTGAATAAATAACCATCAAATGCCATGGGCAGGGGCACCTCCCACCATCCCAGGATTCTCCAAGCCCCCATGTGCCAAATTCCAGCATCTTCAACCTCTGCTTGGGCCACTCCATCCTAATTTCCAATTTCCCTGCGCCACAAGGGCTGGGGAAGTTCAAATAAAAGGGGAGTTTTCTAAAGGCTAAAAGCAATTTTGCCATTGCAAAGTATTCACTGTTTCCCATTAAATATTTTCTCTTTTTAATTGCAAATGACAGCTCGGAATGGCTCTGTTTTTACTGCATTTTGGAACATATTAGTTTTTTCCCTTCAGGGGAAGAAATGAATTTTTCCCCTCCAATCAAATGTAATCTAGAACATTTAAATAATTCCTTTCCCAAACACATTTTTCAGTCCTGCCTATGAATGAAAACAAAGATTTATTCTTTTTGCTTCATTTTTAAAGTTGTTTTTTTTTTTTCCCTTCAATTTTGAGCTTAGATTTTTTGCAGTGGGAATGAAGCGATTTTTCAATGCAATAATGAAATTCCAGTTTTCCCAGTGCATTTCTGACTAATGTCTGTCCATTCATCTAGAAGGAAGGAACACAGAACCGACTGAGGGAATACAGAGCTGCATTCAGCTTATTTCTGATTGATACAATCACAGGTCTCCAGCTCCTATGGTGATTGCAGGACTGAATATCCACTTTTATTTCAATTTAGTGTTTTAGAGCAATGTCTTCTGAGGAAGAAAGTCACAATTTCTTGTCAGCATCAAACTCTAATTATATGTATTTATATTTAATCTTTCCAGATCCCACTCATTAAGCCTTCCTTGGCACAGTTTATATTTTGATATAGTCCTTTTGTGGAAATGTTGTAAGGACTCTGGTAATCCTGGACTTGGTGGTGTTTCCTCTCCTGAAAATTCTGGTGCTGCATCAAAACAAAGAAACAAAGAAGAGAACAAAGCCTGAACTCTGTGTTTTACTTTATTCAGCTCAACAATCTCATTCCATCATAGTAATACTGATTTAACTCCATAAAATCAACAAAAGCCTTTAACAGTTTGAGCCTGGATGATGTAACTGCTCCTTGATGCTCAGAAAACTTCTCCTGATGTTCTGGAGAACAGCTGGCCAAGCCAGGACTGAAAAAAAGTCAGATTTAGCTTCAAAGTAGGGCCAGGCTGCTCAGAGCCTTGGTCACACAAGTTTGGAACATTTTCCAAGCAAATCAAGCCACTCAACACATCTCTCCTCCATCCTGAGCTCTGCAGGGACAAAGTTTTCCTTTCTGCCTCCCAAAGATGGGAAGGTACAGCTGGAAATACTGTCCTGGGCTGAATTCTCCACCTTTCCCTTCTTCCCCACTGAAAATAAAATTGTCATACAAAATTTTAGGTAGCAATAAAAATAACTCTACTGTTATCACAGGGACTATTCTAATTATGGCTTAATTAGAAGAAAAACAAGGGGGATACTTTGAAAGATATTTTTTCTCAGAGAGAGGAATTTCATTTGCTTGATTTTTCCTTTTTTCCCAGCTCCTCCTTCTGTTGTTTGAAGCTACAAAGAAAATAAAAATATTTTAGAAAAAAAAAAAAGATATTTAAGTGCATTTTTGCATTTGTTTCTGACCTCTGAATGGTTACTTTTACCAAGGTGGATTTCTTCAGTGGGATTCTTTAGTGGAACTGGGTATAATTAATGGTTCACCAAATATCCCACAGCCTGGTCTTTCCCATGGCTTTCTTGTTCAAGTTTCCTTTTGTTTGAAAAGTAAGGAATCTCCTAGAATTAAAAATACCTGGTAAAATTCACTTCTATAGATTCCAGCCTTGCAGACTGACCTTTGCTTCCTGCAAAGAGAAGAACTGTCCTGCTCTGTTTCTGCTCCTGGTGGACTCATCCAAAACTCAGCATTTTGGGGCTCTTTGCTTTTACAATTCCAGAATCTGGAATTGGGTTACAAATTTACACAGAATCTGGGTTTGGGTTGGGAAAGAACTTAAAGTTCACCCAGTTCCACCCCCCAGCAAGGGCAGGGACACTTCCACCAGAGCTGGTTGCTCCACTTTGATGATTTCAAAGCTTTTCTCCTTTCCAACATCGAGCACGATTCTCTCCCCTCGTCCAAAAACAAAGAGGCGTTCATAGAGCGTCCAGATTTCTGATCTGAGAAAAGGAAAATGTTGTTCCCAATTCTGCTGAGCTCTCCTTGGGTGGTGCTGTCCCCAAAAACCCAGGTGTGGCTGCAGATGGCTGCTGCTCCTAATTGCTGCAGGTTTCACCCTCGGCCAATTGCCTGCTCCGAGCCCCTTGTGCCAAGCAGGAGTAATGGCCCATGAGACATTACAGGTGATTAGGAAAAAATAAAGTTCCTTGGAAGACTGAGATGTTGACTGGCTGGAAGTTAAATTCCAGCAGCCCAGGTGGGCAGGAGGATACACCAAGAAAATTGAAAGTGGAGTGGTTAAGCTGCTACTAAGCCTGTTAAGTTGGCAAATTAAGAACAAGACAAATGAACAAACAAAAATCTCCTCCAGATTATATTTGATCAAATAAACAGGAAAAAAAGAGAAAAAAAAGCAGGTGAAGAGCTGATACCAAATGAAAAAAGTGAGGAGTAAATTTTTCACTACTTCAAACAGAGATAATTACTGAAAAACTGGAGTAGGGAATGTGTATCTGGTGGTGCTGTTGACCTGGGGTTTCTCACACAGGATCTCAGCAGCTTGGAAACACCCTGGCAGTCAAGAAGTCAAATTAAAAAAAAAAAACAGTGGTTCTTGAAGGGGGAAAAAAATAAAAAATGGTAATCACAGTAAATGAAAATTGACTTTCATTCTGGCCAGAGTACATCTACATGATGATACATTAATGTTTCATAGAGAAATTTGCTTAAAAGCACATGAACATATGAAGGGTAAGTGAAGCATCTGAGACATGAAGAGGCTGCAAAAATATCGCAGCAAAAAAAAAATCTCTTGGAGTAAATTATTAAAAGTATATAGAAATTATGAAACAATGCAGTGTTTTAATAACTGAACCTCAAAACTCTTCAGATCTAGGCTGGGATTTGTGTCCAAGGAGGATTTAAAAGGACCCCACATCTGGGGGGATCAGCAGTGCCAAAGGCACCCACACTGCTCTGGGAAGCTCCTCCCCAGGGATTTGTTAAACACAAATGATCTGTTCTCTCTTTTGAGAGTTCTTGATCTATCCTACAATAAAACCTAATAGTACATTTTCATTTTAAATGACAGATAGTCATGATCCTGTCAGAGCTTTCCATTGGGAAACCTAATTTTTAGTTTTGAAATAGCGAAATAATGCTAGAGACAAGTCTTAGAAGAATGAATTTGCAAGTCAACATCCTCATATCTGCCAGCCTCTAACTTTAAAGGAACTTTGGGTCAGGCTTTGGATTAAAAAGTGGTGTTTTTTAAGCAAAAATATTGTGTGATATAAACCAGAAATCTTCCACCCTAGTCTTTTAAATTCTGGAGGGTTCATGTTTAAAGAAATGCTTCGCTGTCAGCAGACAAATACTGAAATAATTGTTCTCTAGGGGATGACAAACACCCGTTAAAATGCAGACACACATCCACTTCTTCATTTTTAGAGCACACTAAAAGTTTGATACACTGGGGACTGGCAGATTGATCAGGGAATCTGGAGGTTGGACAACAAACAATTGCTCATTTCTGTCTCCAGCAGCTCAACCCAAGCTTTGAGGTAGGAATGATTCAATGGCACAAAAGTTTCTGATCCACCTCGATTTTACAACATTCTGATGGAGGATTGGGGCATGAGAGGCTCCTTTGGCACCGGTGAGGTTTCCAAAAACGCAACAGGAATTGTGACAATCTGCAGGAAAAGCGGTGAGGTCACTCAGGGGGTGATGGATCACGCACTCCTGGTGGGCCCAGAGGGAGGGGTCCAGGCCCAGCTGGGTTTAGGTTTAGGCTTCAATTTAAGGGGGAGGAGGAGTGGTTTGGCTTTTGCTTTTGCAGGATTATTTAGGCTGGAAAAGATCTCCAATATATTCCAGTCCAACGATTCTCCTGGTACTGCTGAGCCCTCCACTCAACCATGTCCCCAAGAGCCACATCTCCTGGAGAAGGTAGGGAAGGAGGAGTTCCTGATTGCCATTTTCATGATGATTACAAGAATACTTTTTATGACTTTTTTCTCCTTCTTTGTATTTGTGTAAATAAACTTTTGTCCCCTTTTGTGTCACAGGGATTCTGGGTAGGAGCCTCAGCTTTGGCAATGTCTTTGGTGTCCTTTAAGGTGTTAAAAACCAGCAGAATTTATGTTTTCCACTGCATTTTGGCCCAAATCTTTTCAGAGGAGCTGTTTATTAGGTACTCTGGCTAATGAAGTGTCCTTTGATAATTAATTTGTCAGATTCAATTTATTGTTTCATATTAAAAAAAAGGTTGAATGTCTGGCTTTGGTGTAAAATTCAGGGTGAGTAGGTTCAGGCAAAGCTGCTGAAAATACTAAAAATTAAATTTGGGGGTTCAGCCAAGACCTGCTGGATTAATGGATTTTGGGGCTGCTGGATTAATGAATTTTGGCACTGGGCTGGGTGGTGCAGGAGGTGGTTGGGCTGTAAATATTTGTGATATGAGAGCCAATTCTTTTTGGGTGAATCTGCTTGGGGGCAATTCCACCCCAGGGCTTGACCTGCATAATAATTAGTGGGGTTTTTGGTCTGGAGACAAGATGGGATTTGCATTCCTTGGTCTCAAATCTGTGGGGAAATCAGGAAAATAACTTTTAGTAAAAATGAGCATTAAAGGGAGAGGTTTGCTCAGCACTGGGATGATTCAAGGACTTGGTTTTCTGTGCCCAGGCACTGCTAAAAGGGAAAGAAAAAATATACCTGCCAGCAAAGCAGAAGCTGAGGGTTTCTGGAGCAATGTCAGTGCTAAAATACTGATAAATGGGGAATTCTGATATTTTAAGGAAATTAATTCCAAAATGTATCCACTGCAATGGAGTGGTGACAGCTTGAAGTCAACTAAAACTTGTTCCCTGTGCTCCCTGTTTTCAGGAATGTTAATTAGGAGTTAACTGGTGTGGAAGGTTGGATTTTTCTGGGATTTTTGGTGATTCTCTCGGGAGATTGAGGGTATTAATAAGCCTCTGCCTGGGTGTTGGTTACTATGACACCATTAATAAGGACAGGTGGTTTCTATGGCAGACATGCAGAATGTTTTAGGGGTAAAGATGGCTCCAATGCAAAAAAATAAGAAAAATAATCCCTTATTTTCTCTTGATAACCACACAAATGAAAGCTGTCATTAGCAGGTTATTAAAGCTTTATGGCTTTAATGAATTATTTTCCTTTTGCTGGTTGGGGCTGAAGGTGCTTGGGTCCATGTGATTTTAGGAATGTCGCCTGGAAATTCAGTTTGGTTTCGAGTTCCTCCTCAGACACATCCAGGATGTTTTTCCAAGCCATATGAAAGCACTAATCCTCGTTTATAAACACGAGTAAAATAGAGTTTAGGCTGAAGACTAATCTGGGCTGCTGGCAGGATTTGTTTGGGATGGGTCATAATCTCATTTGTTCCCATTGGAATACTGCAGTTTTCTGCAAAGAAAACCAAAAAGAGCTGTCTTCTCTGCATGATTCCAGGGAATTGTCGGTCCCAGGGGAATTAAAATGCATTTGTGCATGCATTCATGTGATTTTTTAATTCTCTGGGAGCTTTGTTTTCCTGCTGACTCCATCCCCCATCCCTCCTCAGCAGTGCCACCGCTGCCAAAGAACAAAACCTGCGCTGGCCCCCTGCTCATCTTTGCTCATGAAATTCCCAGAAAATCCCTGCCATGGCTCTGTTTTGGTTTGTTGCTTTATTCTCTGCGTGCATTCCTGCCTTTGCCATCCAGTTTTGCCATGTGAGGAGAGGTCTTTGGGGAATTGTTTTTATTTATGGGCTGGGGATGGTTAAGGAATTAATAACTAAATCTCATCCTGGCTGCCTCTGTGCTGCCTTGGGAGCGCGTGTGAAGAGGGAAGCCGAGCTCAGAGCAGGAGGATTCCAGCGGGATGGACTCTGCCATCACTAGATGGCACACTGAGAGTGGGAATGTGGCAGGGCTGAGTTCATCCCTGCAGGGCTCAGAACGAGCGGTGACAGGCGCTTCACCCGCTCGGAGCCCCGGTGAAAGGGACAGAAGCTGAGCAGACAATTAACTGGGAGCAGACGTGTGTGGCACAGGCTGGTGACAGCTCCTGGCTGCGGGGGTGACACCCGGGAATGTGCTGGTTAAAACGTGGAAGGAATTTCTGGTTTCTTATTTTTTTTAATTTATTTTTAATTTATTCAGTTGTGCGTTACGTCGCCGTTACGTCGCCGTTACGTCGCCGTTACGTCGCCGTTACGTCGCCGTTACGTCGCCGTTACGTCGCCGTTACGTCGCCGTTCGTGTTAAAGTTACTATTTATATATTTAATGGGGCTGCTACAGCCACCTCTCAAACATCATCAGCAAAATCCAATTATTTTATTTGCTATTGCAAACGCCTTCCTCGAGCCACAGCAAAGAGGTGAAAGTGGCACCTCGTATTATGAAATTCTAAGAATTCCATTTAGGAGCAGACACAAAATGAGCTCTTGGAGAGTTTGGAATGGCAGCAGCCAAGCTTCTGCTCTCCATTGGTCTTTAATCTGGGTTTTTTTTCCTGTTGCTGTGAGTCTTCATGTTCATCCACTGGAATATTTCCTCTCTGCCAGTGATCTCCACCATTGGATCATCCTTAGACTGTTAAGGAAATCTTGCCTTTTAATTAGCTTAATTCCAAACAGGGATCAAGATCTATTCATCTCCAGTAAGGTTATTTAATATTAAAAATAATGGGGTGTGTGTTGGCACAGCAACTCCTGCTGCTGCTGCTGCTCCAGAACTGCTGACCTGCAGCAGCCAGGAGAGAATTCCTTAAACGAGAGACTTCATTACATCCCTGGCAATTCAAAATTCCTGCTCAACTGGGTGTACTGGAAAGCTCCAGCTGCAATCCATCACTTTATTGCTTTAACCTTCCACAGATGATTTTTAAATGTTAACATTTAATGTGGTTATGGAGTTATTGCTTGCCCTGGTTATGAAACCTCTTGAGTGAGGTCAGGTGTGTTTGTTTAAGCCTGGATTTTATAACCAGGAATGAGTGGGACAGTGGGAGTCTGGCTGCTGGGATAACTGGTGGTGTTTGTGTGGAATTCAACTTCTGATGTGCTCAAACTGGCCCTGTGCTTCCTTAATTCTGGGTTCATAACCCTCATTGGGAGGATGTGGGGAGAAGGAAACACTGAAAAAGGATATTAATTAAAATTTTAATTGGTTGGGAAGCACAGTGTCTTTCCCTCCCAATATATTCAGTGGGAGCTGTGCATGTCACCATAAACATGGTGCTGTGGTGGGGCGAGCTGTTATTGGTCATTACACATAAAAACTGGAATAAAGACAGTTGAATTCCCTGTCTTTTGTATTCCCAACGTTTCTCCAGCCCAACAGGAAGGCTCTTGTGTGCATCCATTGCAATAAACAGAATATACCTTGGCTTTTCTTCTGCAGCACTGCTGCAAAATAAGAATTGATGTTTTTAAAATATTTATCTGTCCTACATTGGTGAAATGTTGGGAAAAGCCCACGTGGATTTCATTGTGGATACTTTACTCTGACCATAACTTATTTAATGTCTATCCCATGACATATTTGCATGTCAATACAGCAGTGGTGTGGTTTTGGTGCCAGATGATCTTGGACAGAGCATAAAAAAATACAGAAATACAACTTTTCCTGTACCAGCCCCTTCTGGATGGATGCATATCCCAAAGTCAGGGAGTTCATCCCTGGAGCACTCATCATTCCTTGGTTTTAAATCCTGAGAAATTATCCCTGCAAAGTGGGATACCTGCAACTGGAAAACATTTCAGACCATGTTTTGGTATAAATATCTTTAAGTGGAATATAAGATGGTAGATCAGGCAGTGATTTTGTTTTAGATCTGAAATTCAGACAATTTTTTTTTTCCTGAAAAATGAAGAATAAGGGAAAGAAAGAAGTGATTATTTTAACTTGGAGTTTAACACACGATTTATATCCTCATTTGAAGCTGTATCATCTCCTGTATAATTCCTATGAGCAGCTCTTTTATTGAGAAGTATTGCTGCTATCAGTGCCACTTTTATGTTAGAATCTTTTTATACAATGCAAAGCTGGGAAGAAAAATGTATTCTTTCCTTCAGTCACTCATCCCTGTAAACCCCAAAGACAAACAGCTAAAATTCCTGGGGGTGAGGCAGAATCATTTATCACTCCAAATTCTGGAACACAGAGCCTGGGAGATCAAGCTGGTTTCTGGATGCTGAGCGACAACTGACATTCCACTCCAGGAAAAAAGGAAGGGAAGGGTGGAATTTACTCCAGAGCTTTCACAGTGGTGGAAAAACCAAAAAATAATAAAAAAAAAAAACCTCCCAAAAAACAACAGGGTGAAAAACATCATTTTACAGAAGCAGAGGAGAGATGAGATTTATGTATGATTTTTTTCCTTCTTCTACTTCTTTTAAAATCCTAGGTGAGCTGAAATAATTCTTGAGAAGTGGGTTAGGGCCTGTTAAGTTTTATTTAATAACCCTCAGTACAATACTCAGCTCTGATCCAGCAGCTCATATGGAGGCACCTCAAGGCAATGATATTTTTTCACCCCTCTGTTATAGATAAGAGAATTAAGGGAAGGAAAGGTGAAGCTGGGTGGCAGCAAGAGTCAGAAAAGGAGCCCTGAGGGTTTTTCAGTGTAGCTTCCCTGATCTTATGTAATTAGGAGAGGTCACTTTATTGTGTAAGTAATAATTTAGTTCTCTTTGGAGTAATTGTTTGGAGTGCAGAGTGGTGAAAGCTGATCCTTGCATGGATGTTTTCCCAGTCCTTTGGTGCCTGTGTTGGCTGGGGGGTGGAATAAATGGTCAGTGATCAAGTCTGCCAAGTATTGTGAACTGTGACTGCTGGGAATTAAATTATTCAACTCTAATTCATCTTTGAAATACACACATGCAACCCCAGGAATGAAACAGCTCCCTTTCAGATGGGTTTTGACTGCATGGTTTTTTTTGATAGTTTCAGTTCCTGAGCTGGCATGGACACTCCTGGCTTTTTCCTCTGCACCTCATCAAATTTCTCTTAGTCCTGCCTGGCTGCAGAGGCACGAGATCTCCCAAACTCATCTCTATTAACCCAAAGCAGTGCTGAAATCTTTTGTTCTGTCTCTTCTTGGGGTTAATTACAAGCTCACCCAGCTAATTCTTTAATTTTCAAGCTGTTCTTTTCACTCCCTGAGATGCAGGTGTTGCATTTGGGGAGGATTTTTAGGAACTCCTCTGGTTTCCTAATTCAGGCTGTGAATTTTTAAGTGCTCTGCCCTTCCTGCCCCAGTGGCCCTTGCTTTGATCTGGTTAAACTCCTGAGAGAGGAGCCCTGGGGCTTTCCTCACCCTGGGAAGGAAATGTGGATTATTTCTTGAGGTGAAAAAAAACCAAACCCCCAATCTGTTGTCTTTGAAATGTGTTCAGTGAGGAAAGTGTGCAAGGTTAGCGCAGCCCTGGGGCGACAGCAACGTCTGCTCCACATCCACACGAGTCTGACATTGTGGGGTTTTAAACAAAAAGCTGCTGTGAGCAGAGCCCTGTACAGCACCGAGCAGTGGGCAGCTCTTCCCAAAATCTCTGGGGTGCTGGGAGCGGCAGAAATTCACCCAGCCAGATTAACACCTTGCTGGGGAGTCCCAGTGGGGCTGTCTTGGGGGAGAGAAAGGGTTGGTTTTCAGCTGGGAGAGTGTTTTGGAGTGGTGGAGTTGCTGGGATGGACTCTGAAGGTCTGGGCGGGGTGTGGTTTATTTCTGGGCAGGGCCGTGTATTATTTCTGGGCAGGGCCGTGTATTATTTCTGGGCAGGGCCCTGTTGTTTATTTCTGGGCAGGGCCCTGTTGTTTATTTCTGGGCAGGGCCCTGTTGTTTATTTCTGGGCAGGGTGTGGTTTATTTTTTCTGGGCGGGGTGTTGTTTATTTTTTCTGGGCGGGGTGTTTATTTTTTCTGGGTGGGGTGTGGTTTATTTCTGGGCAGGGTGTTGTTTATTTCAGGGCGGGGTGTTGTTTATTATTTCTGGTGTGGTCCAGTGCAGTGACTCCACTCAGTGCTTGCATCTTCTTAGATTTTCCTCTATGGGATCAATGCAACGCCAAAAATCTGCAAAATAACTCTGTTTTCATAGGGTTATAGAATCCCAGGATGGCTTGGATGGGATGGAAGTGATGGATTTGGTCTTTTTTTCCATTAATTACACTATATTAATATATATTAATTCATTTCCTATAATTACACTTATAATAAAATTATTGATATGTCAGGGAAAGACTCTGTTATCAATAATTTTATGCTTTTAAATTTTCATCTTCCTGTGTCCCAGTGTTAGATGAGGTGTCCTCAAGACCCATTCCTAAAAATCCAATGTATTTCAATGACTTAAAGGATGAGATTTTGTCCTTGAACTGTATTTCAGTAATGCCCGTGGCTTTTAAACATCTCGGCCCAGTATCTGAATTATGGCACAAGACATCTGCCCTTACCTTGCTGTTGTGTTTTTTGAGCATGTGACAAAATCCGTTCTTGGAGTTTTCTGGACCGATCCATATCTGGCCAGGAAAGGTATTCTGCTCTAAATTCCACACTATTAAATAGATTCTAAATCCCTTGGCTGACAGGGATCACCAGGAAGCCTTTGGAGAGCACATGTGGATGTGCAGGTGTTTGTGTAGCCAGCTCCTGTTGATAAATTAAGTGCCAGATCTTTAATCATAATCTTTAATCCCGTGTCCAGCTTCAGGTTAATTATTCAGAGCGCTTGGAATCAATTTTGGGATGATGCACACACTCAGGAAAACCCTTCAATCAAATCCAGGGCTATGCATGTGTGCTTAAAAAACTGCAGTGATTTTTTTGCAGAAAGTATTCTGTATTCTTGAAGTCAGGCCCTTAATTGAAGGGGGAGGTTGTTAGGATAGAAACAAGAGGAAAATTTAGGGCATTCCTACGGAGGGAATCTCCTTTCTTTGACCAGCGGTAGTGGGAGTAAACACAACTGGCCAAAACTTCCAATGAAAAATGTTAAATTTGCTTGTTTCAGGTATTGTTGAAGGCATTCCTTGGTGATGGGGGTGGGTGGTTTGGTTTTAGGGTTTATTTGTGTGGGTTTGCAGTTTTTCTCTTGGTGGTTTTGGGGTTTTTGGGGAGTCTTTTTTCCCACATTTAAATAAATGTTTGTGTTTTTTGGGATGAATGGTTTTGAGTCATTTGTAACAGTCACCTGCCAGTGCACAGAGCATTTTCCCACAGCCAGCAGTAAATGGGAAATGCTCTCCAGAAATGTGATTTAAAACTCCTGACATTGAGTGATTCCCCCAAAAAATGACCTGGAAAGAGAACAACTAAAACCTCACTTCGGGTGGATGATGGAGAGGTTGAAATACATCTTCCATAGCCATGAGAACCCAAAACTCTTTGGAAAAATAAGCACATTTAAGCCTGATTATTTGAGGGGGTGCATCCTAGAGGCACATGGGTGTGTGTGGGTTTGTTCCACATATTTTTTAATCCCCTAAATATCCAGAGCACTTCATGAAGTGTTGGGATTCCATCACAGGACTGTGAATGTAGTTGTACATTTAAACAAATTAAGCCTTTAATTCTCTAGCAGAGCAATGTTTTTTTTTTATTTTTTTTTAAATAGGTTTGAATTAGATGATTTTTCTACCTTTTATTTGCTGTTACCTTCATGGCAAAATCCCAAGGGAATTCATTAAACTGAGTTAGGAGAGGAATGTCATCCTTTGCAGGAAATGTTTTGTTGTATTGTCCCAAACCCAGGGTTATTCTGACAGAGGAATAATGGAGATAGCCATGATTTAAAGAACAGGAGGAATTCCTGACAGGAATGGGGATCTGTCCTTGTTGGGAGCCAGCCTGAGGTGCTTGATCATGGGTATTGATTCAGCCCATCAAAATTTGTTGTAGGAAATGTAATTTATGCTGCGACCTTCAGACAGCTCTCAGCTGAAATGGAAAAACACGGCCCAGATCCTTACGGATGGCTCTGCTTATCACTGGCTCCAAGGAAATGCAGGATGGATGGAGGAATTCAAGAGGCTGTGCAGGCTGGAAGGACTTTCCAGTGGAACAAACATATGGAAATATCTGTTCTGTAGGCATTGCTACGCATAAAATTTGGTCATAAAACTCCTTTAATAGAAGAATTACATCTCCCAGAAAGCAAAAATCTATTCCTTCCTCCCTTTTTCAATTCTACTGTATTATTTTCATGATAGATGTGGAGTATTGGTAGTTTTGTTTTGGTTTGGGCCAATTGCAAGTCTGGGAATGGTGCAGATGCTTGGGGAAGGAATAGGATTTGAAGGGTTGTTTCTACCCTCAGGGTTAAAGATGTATTTAAAGGAGCAGAGTGATGAGAAATGACTGGGGATGGGATAAACATCACTGTAAGGACAAGGAAAGGTGCAGGGACTTTTATTCCCAATTAGTTGCAGGAAAGTTACCTGGTAGGGAATCTTTTAACAGGATAAAAGTAAAAAGTATCTGTGTAGAATCCCAGAAAAGTTTGGGATGGAGGGAGCCTTCAACACTGTCCCATCCCACCCTGCCATGGCAGGGACACCTCCCCCTGTCCCAGCCTGCTCCAAGCCCTGTCCAGCCTGGCTTTGGGCACTGCCAGGGATCCAGGGATCCACAGCTGATCTGGGAATTCCATCCCAGGGCCTCCCACCCTCACCGGGAACAATTCCTTCCCCATATCCCACCCAAACCTCTTCTCTGTCAGTTCAAAGACATTCCCCCTGGCCTACCCATACCAGGATATTGTGTCCAGTTTTGCTCCTCTGCTGTTCAAGAGAGAGGGAAAACTGCAGGAGAGCCAGAGGAGGGATGTCAGGATGATTACTGAGTTTGGGAACTCCACACATAAATAAAGTTTATCCTTGTAGTACCAATAAGGTAATTAAGGGGGAAATGAAGTTTGTTCCTTGGTAAGGATTTGAATCAGAGGCACCAGGTACAGCCTGGTTGAGAGGAAAATCTGAGTGGTTAGAAGAAGGAGGAGAAAGGAAAAAAAGAGGAGAGGAATATTAACCACTGGAGTAAATTTTCCAGGGCTGTTCCTTGCTGGAGCCGCTCGTGGCTGGGCAGGGACCTGGATGAGATGAGAGCCATGGTGGTGGACAAAGTGATGCCCACAGATCTCTGCTCTGGGCCACCCACAGCAATGTTCTGCAGCACAGGAGGCTTTTCCTCTCCTCCCACCCCTCCCCACAGTCAGATGTTGTTACAAGCCTCGGGGTAAAAGCGGTTCAGAGTCGCTTGCGATGTGGTTTTCCCGTACATTAAAATGTTTAAGGAGTTTAAAAGTGCAGTTGTCTAAAAACAGACACCCTCAGGCTTCTGCTTGAGGAGCTGGAGACAGGAATTCTGTTTCAAAGCTGCCTCAGACGCCTGATGGCTGTATCAGAAAATGCTCCTGCTCATGCAGGGCTGGTGCCTGCGGTGCATTCGAGCAGCCTCCAGCCTTTGTGTCTGTTGGATTTGGAACATTACAAGTTTTATTTTGGGGGGATTTATGTACAAGGCTGCCGTGTCTGGAAACTCAAAGAACCGGTTTTATTCAAGATATTTTCCTCCCTCTGCTTTTGGTGGGGATATAGATGCAGTTTTCAGTTGTCTTGGAGTTGAAAATGTCAGGGTTGAAATCCTCTTGGATTGGGTTTTCCCCCCCAAAAAGACAGAGTAATCAGCACTGCGTTTGAATTGCTCTGGAATTAAATTTCAAGTGCAACAGCATGGTAGCTATTTCATTATCTCAAAATTTATTCCAGAATTAGGAACCAACATTTTCAAATTTCATTTCCTTGTGTAGCTTCTTGAGGCAGCCCTTGTCTGTGACAGGCTGAGCTACAGCAGGAACGGGTTTAATTTATTAATTGGAGGCAGCAGGCATTGAAAGGTTTTGCATTTGGGCATCAACACATTTGTATTTGCATACCTTAACTAGAACAAATGGATGTCAGTGCTCAGCCCTGGATTTTCAAAGGAGCTCAGGAAGTTACTTTTCTCTTTGAAAACCCTGAACTTCAGAGGAAATATATATATTTTAAATTATTTTAGCAGTGACTCTGTAGTTCCATAACCATCAAGAAGAAATTAACTCAATTTCAGTGGCTCTGTCCTTCCTTAGCCCAGCTCCTTGGAGTTATCTTGGAGATTTTGTTTTGTTGTGTCTGAAGTTTGTCAGTTCTTCTTCAGCAATATTTCTGAAATTCTGTCCTTCCTAAACAAATGCCCAGCATCTTATCTGCTATCGAGGCTGTTGGGGCTTCATCTCCCATCCTTTATCTCTTATCCCTTCCAGTCCTCTTGGAAGCTGCTGGATCGTTGCTGCTGTCTCTGGCACTGACAACCCCATCAATTCTCTATGCCTTCACTGGTCTCCTTTCTTCCTCCTGCATCAAGATAAACTTTTATTTTTATTTCTGAAGGCATTCTTTTTGTTTTCTCCCTGGTTTCAGCTCCCATCACGCTGTCCTCTCCCTGCAGGCTCTGCTCATGTGGATGGTTCCAGACCCTCAGCACAGACTCCCGAGTCCATCCCTTGTTTGGGGCACAATTTCCTGTCCTCAGCCCTTTCCTGCTCTGCAGGGGCCAGAGTTGATTCTAAATCATTAAAATGCAGGGATTAAGGTTGAGCAGTTTGATTTAGCCCTTCCCAGTGAGCACAGGCAGCCTCTCACCGTGGGGATTGCACTCTCCCACCAACACTCTCCCCTGGCACATTTGGGACGTGTCATCCTCTGCAAGAGCACGGCAAATGCCAAGGAAAGCTGTTGATGTAGGGAATGCTGCCTTTCCCAGAGAGGTGCTGGGAGGATGATGATTCCTGTTGTCCAGGAACGCAGCCAATCTTGGTTATGTGAGATTAAATTTGATTTTATCACTGTTTTACTGCTGGTTTTGTAGCAGCACTTCTGTGCACAGGCCTGAATCCTTTATTCCTGATGAATTTACTGTTGTGACCGTGGTTAAAAGTTTCTTCTCTTCTCATCTCATCCCAAAAAAAGCTGTTTATTCCAGGAGAGACACTGGTTTCATCTCTGCTCCCTGAGCACAATCCCAGATTGATCAGGGATCTGACTGATGCAGAGTTTGAAATCTTAAGCCTGGCAAAAATACTTTTGGTTCTTGACCCTTTTGCTGTCTCTGTGCCTCACTCCCTGTGGGCTCAACACAAACCTCTCCTTGGGGATGAATCCTCCTCTTATTTGCACTGCTCACACTCAAGACACATTTTGCTCTCTCCAGCACAGCCTGGGGAAGATATTTAGGGGACAAGTTCTGGCTTTAAACATTCCCAATTTCTTAACCCCCTTCCAAAGGCAAACAGCTGTTTGCAATAGCTGTGGATAGCTCATTTAGGTGTTATCTGCTTTGTCCAAAAAAACCCCACACAGCTCCTCAAAACCAGCCTGGCCTAAGACAGAATGGAGTCATTGCAAGATAATTAACATCCCTTGGATATTTGAGTGTGCAAAGGTGCATTTGATCCCGTTCCTGTAAAGACCTGATTACATTATGGTAATGAGAGTTTTCGGAGCTGCATTGTTGTTACGGGAAAGCTGCTTTTGAATTCAGCACAGCAATAATTCCCTCCCTTTGATCAGAAGAAATGTCAATTACATTCATATTTGAGCTGGAGATCATATAAACAAGCCCAGTCCTTTCAGTAGTGCATGGTTAACACAAAAAAAGTAATTAAAGCACATCAATAGCATTTCTCAGAAAGCATGTATAGGGGCTAACAACAAAGTACAGAATCTTACCCTGCTTCTCATTATTCTCTGGGTTAATAAAAGATATTTTTACATCAGCTTGGTGGTTGTCCACATATTCAAAACTCTTTCCTTCCTGGCAGTGTCAGATATTCTTCCCTTTCCACCTTGTCCAAGAGGAGAAAGGCACCTCTGGGGAACTGGGCTGCTGCTAAACCAAGTACCCAGGAATCTTCAGAGGGGCTCCAGGTGACAATATCACCTGTGAATTGTCTTGTTATTGAATAGGAAACTGGGCAGAGTTTTATAATTCAATCATAACATTGAGTAAAATAACAAATATATTTCATATCGTGGCTACCTAAGAGAAGATCCTGGTTAGGTGGACTTGGCAAAGTTCTTGTTGGGGAACAGAATTGTCATTGTTTCTCAAGGGTTTGTTTTTTTGTTTGTTTTTAGCTAAAAATAAATGGGCTAAATCAGAGTCAAGAGTTTCTGTCAGTCCAGGCTGGTGTGAAAACAGCTCTCAAGAGCTCACTGCAACCATCTAGAGAGGGATGAAGAGAATGTAAAGGTCCTCGTGGTGCTGATGTGTGGGTTGGGAGCTGTGGGTGTTCTCAGCCTCGTTAGGGAGGAGGGAGCAGCTGCTTTTCCCTCTGCTCCTCAGTCCCACCTCAGAATGGGCTCAGGAATGATGGGTTTGGATTTTTTTAGCTGCTATCTGGGTGCAAAAAAGTGCACCTGGATTAATTTCTACAACACTCTCAGGCATGGGGATGTGGTTCTTGGAGTTGTCCTGAGCAGGACCAGGAGTTGGAGTTTGAACCTTGTGGGTCCTGGCTCGGAACATTCCGTGATTCCCTCGATCAGTGTCTGTGTCAGGGTGATGGAAGTGGCTCAAATGAGCTGGAGAAGTTACTGCAGGAACAAAAGGGAGGAAATGATGCTGAGCTGGGAGCTGCCAAGTGCATTAAGTTGTACTTTGTGCATATGTAGTAACTACCCTGTGCAAATTCCTAAGGAAAATATTCCTAAAAAGCAGCAATTTCAAGGATAATAGTTAACCACTTCTGGGACAGTCTTGTAACCCAGAACATGGACATACACTGACTCAAATCTTGATTCTGATCAAAGCTGTATGGCAAGAAAATAGGGAAAATATTCCCTTCTCCCCCCTGCAAAGTGTCAGATGTGTTCCATGCCAGGGATTCACTCTGCTAAATGACTTTGAGGCAAATATTTAGGATTTTTTTATAAATGTTTGATCTCCAAGTCCACGAACAGAACTGGTTAACTGGGCTCTAGTGGGAAGGATCCATGAGGAAAAACCAGGAGTGTTTTATTCCAAGGCCATTGTTTCAGTGCACAGGCTTTGCACAGTGCATCTATCTCAGCGAGCAGGCGCTGCTTTGTGTCACTGGCCAAAATTTTCATGCTCTGCTTCAGCAGGCAGACTTGCAGAATAATAAACAAGATTTCTGTATGTGTGACTGCCGCAAATACTTGTTGACGGTGACTGCTGTATTTCTTTCAGAGGTCCTGCCAGCTTTAATTAACTCAGGTTTATTCTGAACGGCACCGAGATTAGGAAGTTGTTTGCAATCTATTTGCACTGTAATACACAGCCCAGAGCATCGCTCTCCCCGTGTCTCCCTGACTGCAAACCTGTCGTCTGCCTTGCCACAAGTGAATTTGAACCCTGGCCATCTTCTCTGCTCCATTTAGCTCCTGCTTTTTTAGCACAGGTTTGGGGATGCTCGCTGGATTTGAGCAGCTGGGGTGAGGGCGATTGCCTGCCAGGCTGCCTGTGCTTGTCAGACCCAGCAGCCATCAAGATCTCAGCATTTCTTTTCAGATGTGCATGTATCATATTTTGGAGTTTTTCCACGTCACCTGCTCCTCTTGCCTTCTGTCTGGGAGCACTCGGGGTCTCTGATTCAAGGGCTGGAATCTCCTCCAGGCTGGAGCTGCCTCCAACTGTTGCTGTGCAGTGCTTGGAGCAGGGGTTGGATCCTGTTTTGGGGGTGTGAACTCGGCTGTAATTACACAAGAGTTGTACAAACACACATTTGCAGATCTTCCATAAGGCTCCAGCACAAATTCCTCTGCTGTTTCACCATTGCTGCCTTTACCCTGCTAGGACAGGCAGCCAGGCTCTGCCAGGGCTGCACCTCCTCCTGCTGCTCCCATCCCTGCTCGCTCTGCTCTCAGAAATCTCCTTAAATTTTAAAGTTCTGGGTTAATGAAACAGAGCAAAGCCTGTTCTCCCTGGCAGCACAACTGGCCAAAATGACAGTTCCCACTCTGGCTGGGACAGAGATTGATGCTTGTGTGCTGTGGAGGAAAAAAAGCTCCAGTGGTGCTGGGAGAGAAGGGAAAACACAGGGATAATGGAAATGGAGGGTAAATAAGTGCTGCTGCTAAGTTTATTAGATGATTGTGTTGGTTTGGTTGGGACATGATTTGTTTTCTTCTTCAGGGGAAGGGAAAAGCAAAGTTCTTCCCACCACTGCACTGTGTAGTTGATAGTGTGGGGAAACTGGTTTCTAATACTGATGTATTTTAACTTACCTCTTCAGCTTTCAGTGCTGAAACCCATAATTATCTGTATGGAAATGTTTTCATGACAACAGGCCAGGCTGTGATTTACCCAGGAGGTGGTGTCACCACCTCTCCAGGGGCACTGAGAGCTGTGGTTGCTTGTTCTCTGTGGAAATGAGGAGTTTTACCTCGTGCCCTGGTAATAAACTCTTTATCCTCTGCTGGCCTCCTGAGCACGCTGCCATCCTGGCACCCCTGGCAGAGAAATCTGCCCCATCCAGAGGGAGAAGTGCTGGGAAGAGCTGAGCTGGGCCCAAGGTAGTGCTGGAAAGGTGATTTTTAGTTTAGTGCAGAGTTCTCCTTCATTTCTGCTGCTGCTCCAGGCTGGGCTGGGTCAAGTGCTCCACTTAACAGTGGAGAGCCTCGGTGCTGGGAGCAGCCCCAGGAATGGTCCTGCTGTGGGGATAAAAGCCCTCAGCACACAGTTACTCAGCGTGGGTGGAAATGGAGAGCTCCAGGCTTTTAAAAACAAACATTTCTGGCCCAGCAAGCCAGAGACAGCCCAGCCAAGGAGCCACCTGCTCCTGCTCTTGCTTGAAGTGGAACTTGGGTCTCCTCTTGTGTCACAAATGCTTTGAGTTACTGCCAGCTATCAAATACTAATGTTATTTTATATAATGGAGCCCTTTGTGCTCCTCTGAAGGACCAGCAGGGCTATAATCATAGCCTGAAGGGCTTTAAAATTTCAAGTATTTTTGCTCAATAGTTCTGGGAGGTTTTTCTTTGAAAGAAGTCCTGTCCCAGGGGAGCTGCTCTCCTCTCCACAAGCAGGAGCACAGGAACTCCTTGTGGCACTAATGGCAGCTGTGCCTGCATGGGGTCCCACGAAGAGATTCCACAGAACAAAGCTCAGCCTCCACAACATAAAATGCAGTGGGGAAAACAGTGAAATTGTGAAAGGCCTCCTTCTGATCTAGCCCAACACCGATGTTAAAGTGATGGGAAGTCAGAGATTCCCACAGATTCACTCCTTGTGGTACAAGCAGTTTGTTTCTTGGATTTCTTTCCCTTTCCTGCAGCCTGCCTGCCTCCCTCTGCTCAGAGGCTGCTGGGCTCCTTCTGGTTCATCACCCCAGCGTGCCCTGAGGACAGGCTGCTGTCACCTCCCGAGCTTCCCTGGCCACTCCTGCCAGGCCCCATCCATCAAGTGAACAGGTTGGAGGAGAACAGGAGCTGCCAGCCTGAAATAAATCACAGCTCTGAGCAGCACCAGCTTCTCCTGCCTCCTCCCTGCCCAAAAGCTTCCCAGCTCTTGGCATGGCTCTGGAAGGAGCTTGGCTTTAGTGCTGAGGTTTTCTGTGCCAAACAGGCTGGGGATGGTGGGGCTGTGGGGTCTGCTCAGACCATGGAGACAATGCTGGCTCATCCCTGTGTCAGCTGGGAATTCAGGGCTGGAAGGAGCCCATCCACAGGCACCTGGAAAAAGTGGCAATGTGGATTTTTGTTATTATTTTACTTATTTTTATTAACTGCTTCCAAGGCAGAAAACAGATTCTGTCATTGTATGTGCTCCACATCCTGAGAGCTACGTGAATGTTGTCCCTTTCCCTGATTAAGGAATACCAAAGGCTTCTGTGCTGTCATTCCTGGGATAAAATTTGGAGCTCTGAATTTCCAGTTTGTTCACTGGATGCCTGATGAAGGGAACAGTGATTAATGTAGTTATGAAAAGTAGTAAACAAAAAATACAGAAAATAATTCAAATGTGTTGGCAGTGCTTTTGCTGTTGTTGGACATCAGAAAATCAGTGGTACAAGACCTATAGAATGTAAAGTAAGGGTGGAAGAGGAACCCTTCCCTTCCTCCTGAAAAATAAAAAAAGTAGGAGAAAGCAGACTGGGAGTTTTGAAAACATGCTGTGTTTGATGAATCACAACCACTCTCTTGAATGACTTTACTCAAAGGTACCAGTGCATTGCAAGTTTAATTCCTCTGGTTTGAAATCTTTCTTGAAGCTGTTTTGCTTCAAGGAGCGCTCAGTGAATGTGGACAGGGTGGAATGAAATGATGAATGGTTCTGTAAACATCCCTGAGCATGGTGCACAAACATGGAAACGCTCCTGGATTGCCTGGATGGAGGAGAACCAGCAACTCCTTGGAGCCTGGGGAATGCAGGGTGTGGATGTGTGAGCAAAGCTCCCGTCAACAAAAAAGACAATTTTAGCAATTTTTCCTTTTCAAAACAATTTTGAATTTCTAGCATTGAATTATAGACATCTAGCTTAAAACCATGCCTGCTTGGATCCTTTTTTTCATGCTTTTATTTGTTTTATAAGATTCATTTCACTCATTTTTACCCCACTAAAAGGTGAACTCATGTTTAGCACGATACCTTTAATTTCCACCTTTTTATTTCTCCTTTTTATAGCACACCTGGGGACGCCTCTTTGCTCCTCACCTTAATTTTAATCATGCACTGAGAGCAGCCTTTATATTATTCAAGCAATCTTGGTGGAATAAAAAAAATGGAAATTGTCATTTGTCCTTGATGTTTCCATTTCCCGTCGAGCCCGCTGGAGATGTAAACACGCCGGGCTCCACTTCCCAGGCTCTAAAGTGAGACTTCCAGGTGTGTCAGGATTACACATGGAGCATTAGGAGGTTTAAAATGTTTTTCCTGTCAGGATAGGAGTCACAGCAATTTTAGGCATTTGATGCAATGCCCCATCCCATGCTCTCTCTAATAGAGGTCGTTATAATGCCTGTTTTGGAAGTGGTGTTATTGATGAGCTGCTGCTCTGCAGAACCCAGATTGCCTTTCCAGTCTGCTTTCTGCTCACAAGTTGTTTTCTCGGTGGGAAATAAATTGTTTTCGCTGTGGGAAATGTTGGTTGTTTACTAATAAGTTGTTTTCTCACTGGGAATAGATTTTGAATGTTAAGATGGAAGATGGGGTTTTGCTTTGTGCTGGTGAAGGAAATGCAATGAGCCTCAAGTCCTTGAGCTGTGGGGACTTTTTAAACAGAAGATTGATCGTGTCCTGCCTCAGTCTTGCACCTGACAGGCTTTTAAGGGGACACAGGGAGTTGTATCTTGGCAGCCACTCAGAACTGAAGTTGTGGTCAAGCAGGCTGGCTGGTGATGGAAGAGGAGCATGGATTTCACTGGAGCTCGTGCTCACCTGAAGCTCCTCCAGGGAAAGATCTCTTTTTTTTTTTTCATTTTTATCACAGAATCACAAAGGTTGAAAAAGATCTCCAAAGCTCAGTCCAACCTGTGGCTGATCCTCCCTTGTCAACCAGAGCAGTGTGTGTAGGTGAAACAGTCCTGAAACCCCCCACGGTGCAGCTGGATGTGGTGTGTGTTTGGAAACCTCCCTGGATTCGTTAAAACTCAAAAAAAATCTCCCCTGTGGTGGTGGGAACATCAGATTGACATTTTCTTCTGGAGGTGTTTGGACAGAACAGACTCTGACTGAAATGCATTCAGTGGAACAAGGGGAAAATGGGATTCTGTGGGAAAATACTCAGAAATTAATTTGCTTCCTGTCTTTTCCTTCAAATTTTGTTCCTGTAGGTCAGAGTAACTTTGTGATGACACATTTTTACGTGAGATTTCTGAGATCATCCTAGAATTCATAGAATCGTTGTGGAATAATTTGGGTTGGAATGGGACCTCAGAATTCCTCTCATTCCAAGACCCTGCCATGGCAGGGAAAACTTCCACTAGACAATGTTGTGTTATTCAGGAGGAATTACTTCATGGAAAGGGTTATTAAACATTGGAAGGGACATTTGGAATCCCCATCCCTGGAGGTGGCACTCGGTGCTCTGGGCTGGGGACAAGGTGGGGGTTGGTCACAGGCTGGACTCGATAGTCCTGGAGGGCTTTTCCAACTGAAAATTTCTGGAATTCTGTGACAGCACTGAAGTGAAAGACCCAATCCCATCCAGTAAATGCATCTTTCTTTCTTTCTTGGGCCAGGGATACATTGGATTTTAGGGAATATTTCTTCATCTAATGGCTTGCCAAGCATTGGAACAAGCTTCCAGGGCAGCAGTGGAGTCACCATCCCTGGAAGCATTCAAAAAATTTGTGGATGTGGTGATTTTGGACATAATTCAGCAGTGCTGGTTTAATGGTTGGATTTAATCTTGGAGGCCTTTTCCAGCCTTAATGACTCCATCATCCTGGGAAATATTCAAAAAGCTTGACACATGTTTTCTGTAACACTTCCTTTCAGGTGAAATAGGATTTCAGGTGTTTTCAGGAGGTTTTGAACTTGTTTATAATTTTCTGTTGATCAAATGTGGTAAAACCACTGGAGAGGGCTTTTCTGAGGGAGAAACAAACTGATTTTCCAGCAGAAATGGGATGTGCAGACACACTGTACACTTGGACACGTATGGCTCGAAGGGGTTTTAAATGGGGAGAACAAAACCAGATTATTTTACCTGGGGAGAACTTGTTTGACAGGGTAGAATACATATTCCCCCATAAATGGGCTGCATGATCCCCATTTCCTTTCCTGGAACACTCTCAGGAAACTAAAAGATGTTTAAAAAAATTGAGATTTTGCATCTATTGGAGAATTTGCATAGAGTGACTGCAGTTCCTGCTGTAATTCATTGGGTGCCTTCTGTGAACACAGATGTGAGCCCTTGGTGCTCTCCATAAATTTAAAGAATGACTGCAAAAGGATAAATCTAAAAATATAAAATTTTAAAAAGCAGAGAAAACCAAAGAAAAATCTGGGCAGGGGGTGAAGGATTTGCCAGATGTGCAGAAGAGAAATCACAGCAATGAAAGGAAGAAGCTGCTGGAGGGTGGAATCTTCCTTCCAGGCTGGGAGGAAGTTTTTGGAGTCAGCTCAGGGCCTTGCTGGGCCACAAGAAACTTCTTCATTCCTGAATCATGGAAGTATTGAGGCTGGAAAAGCCCTCCAAGATCTTGGAGTTCAACCATTCCTCATCACTGCCAATCCCACCACTGCCCCATGTCCCCAAGTGCCACATGGAAATCCCACCAGGGATGCTGCAAGGAAGAATTTTGGAGGGCAAGGATATTTAAAAGCTTGGAGCAGCAATTCAGATTTGGATATTTAAAAGGATCTAAAGTCCAGGATCTCTTTGTGGCAAAATGGAATCTGAATTTTTTTTTTCCAAACTGAGCCATACTAAATTCTTCTCTCAGCCACGGAATGCAAAGGAGATGTTTTAGGTCACTTGCCTTTTGTTTTTTTCATTTTTTAAAAAAAAATTAATTGGGTTTTTAAATTTTATTTTACTTTGTCTCCATCCTTGCAGTTCTTTGCCATTTTGGAAACTCCTGAGTTTCCATTCAGTTGTCTGTTCTCTAGAGCCAAGAGTCATGAAATTATGGAACTTTTTAGGTGGGAAAAAGCCCTCTGAGTCCAACCCTTAACCCAGAACTGTCCCCCATTGCCATCACTTCTTCTCCACCCAGTTTTGGTGTTTTTTCTCAGGTTTTTCTTCATCCACTCCATATTTTAACAAACTGGGATGCCCAAAATGCAGCTCAGTGCTCCAGGTGATGACTCCTCAAGGACACAGGGAGAGGGAACATCCTTATCTCTCCTTCCTCCTTACTTTTGATATCACTTTAGAGCTGTCTGATAAAAAGCTGTCACCACCTAAAGTCACCAGACTGGGGCTGGAGGGAGGAGATCACGCTGGCATTCGGATGTCAGTAAATATTTAGAAAGGTAAAAAGGCCAAAATGGGAATTTTGTGGCGTTGGAGCAGAGGAACAGATGGATTTCTGCTGTGGTTTCATTTAGGTCAAGGGAAACCTAATTAACAGAAATTACAGCATATGAGCCTTGTATTAGAGCTGTATTCACAGATACCATGATTTTTGCATTAAAAAAGGTAATTATCTGTTCCTGGGAAGCAATAGAGGAGACATAAAAGCTGTCAGAGGGCATTTGGTGTATTTT
Organism: Parus major; assembly: GCF_001522545.3. Classification (NCBI taxonomy): domain Eukaryota; kingdom Metazoa; phylum Chordata; class Aves; order Passeriformes; family Paridae; genus Parus; species Parus major. The sequence continues at coordinate 22,942,954 of NC_031778.1, read as the reverse complement.
ACCATGGAATTTTATTGCTAAATCTAATTATAATAACAAATTTTTTCAGTGATGGTGAGACTGAGGGGATTGCTCCTGAAATGAGGAGCAGTGATTCCTATTTAGCAGTCTTCCAAGGAATTTCTCAGGGCTTCTTAGGCTTTGTTTTCTGGGCATAGCTGGGAAAAATAATCCAAGTGGATGTTTCAAATGGGTTATTTGAACTGTATTTTGAATTGTGGAAAAGCAGAGATTGAGAATTTAAGTCTTAAATTTGCCTTAGATATGAATTAAGCAAAACTGAAATAAAGCTTTGTTAATTCTGAATGTCTGAGAGGCTTCATAGTTGTTAAGGCAATTTTAACTAATCCCCTCTAACTTGATATTTCCAGTTAATTTGGATTTATATCTCAGCGTTGCTGTGCTGATAAACCCTGATATAAAACCCATGTTAAAATGAGCTTTTTTTGTAGGGATAAAGCAGAATTTTGTTGTGCATCTCAGTGGAATGTTTCCACTTTGCTGATATCCAGAGGGTTTTCCCTCTTGCTAGAATTGTGACAAGGCAAATATTTGTGCCTTGGATGACTAATTTTAACTGTTAATTTCTAATTAATTGATTTTTCAAGAGCTGATCTTGAAAACTTTTCTTTTCTCTGGAACAAGGCTTACCTTTGTCAGGCAAAATTCAAAATGGTATCATTTTATTTGGGCCCTGAATGTTTTGTTTTTTTTATTTAAAAATCTGGCTTTGTACATTCAGAGATTGCCTCACATCCAAAGCTTTCTAAACATCCCTGGAGAAACAATTTACAGAACTTTATAAATATCCCTGGAAAAATAATTGACAAAACTTTATAAATAACCCACCTTGAGAAACAATTTACAAAAAACTTACTCTGGTGGAGAGGGGTGGTCTGAAAAGCTGGAGAAATCTCAGCTTGTGCTGGGTCTGAGGCTGATCAGAAGGAGCAAAGTCACGTCCTGGGTGGTATTTAATGATTTTGTCATTGCTCTGACATTGCTGTCACCGTTGTTTATTTATCCAACCTGCCCGAGGCACCGCAGCTCCTTGGGAGCTTTGACGTGCAAAGTTCTCCCAGGAACAGATTTGGAGCCAAGGAGGGCTCGTGGGCTTGCTGGGCTCTGTGACAAAGGATGATCCATGGGGATGAGCCTCCTCATTTATAGTTCTGTGGAGATGGTCAAGGTGATGGAATTAGCTCGGAAATATCCGTAACAGCTCATCGGGGATCTAAAGACCTTTGCGCTTAAAGATTTTTCAGTTCATTAAGAAATCAGAGTAAGTAAAAGTTAACTACTAAATAATCACTGACTTCTGAAGACAATTTGCCATCAAATTAGGTCGGATATTGAGAGGGAAGGAATCTCTCACACTTGAACTCCTATAAAAGCACTTTTGAGAGACATTTTTCCTCCCCCGGCGAGCCGCACGCGTTCAGATTTAACCAGGTGACGTTTCCACCCTGGAATATCAGCTGGGTGCCCTAGAAAATCTTGCCAATCATCTTCCCACTTGATCTTTGGGGATAAATTGGGAAGAGCTATTTTCCCTGTGTTTCGTGTGGAAGGGAGGCAAGGGAGTTCAAGGATGTGGGATGGCTCCTATGGGTTTGGCTGGCTCTCCTTTATTCCTTTGAAATTCCAATGTCTCTTCAGTGGAAGATTTTGGGAGCTCTGTTTTCCACCACTGATCATGAGAAGAGGCAGTTTAGGCTCAAATATTTTTGCAGCTCGAGATAAATTGGTGGCAATTTCAGGATGAAGTCATTTGACTTCAGCACAGTCTCTTAAGGTGTGGTAAACTTGGAAATTTTCCTAAATTTAGAATAGCAGGACTTCAATATCTTGGAATAAACTTCACTTCTTAAATATTTACAACTGTTCTTAGCACCTGAGTAACTGAGCTGCTACTGCCTGAACAAAATTAAATGTCAGCTAAAACAAGTGTTACTGTTTAATGGCATGAAAGAAACTCTGGCTCAAGAATTTCTGGGCATTGATATTCTGGTTTTAGAATATCAAAGACGATTTAAGAATATCAAGAGAATATTTGGTGGTTACTCCTTCTTTAATTATTGCCACTTTTTTTGATATTATGTTGGAATTTCCTTCTCACCCAGCTATATTTTTACTTCAATTCTTAGCCCTTTTTTTTCACATAATAAACTTCATTAGTGGGTAGGATTTAGCCTGACTTTTTTATGTAGTTTATCCAAACTGAAGCACATCAACCACGAGCCTCTAAAAACGCTGGAATGGGAATGTTTACAGACTTCTGACAAACACTGAGCTGTTGATTGCAGAGACATTTTTATGAGTGAGTAGCAAATGTTTCTGGAGAGATCATTTACAGTGAGGCTGCTCTGATTGAGTTATTTGCTGCGTTTCTGTGGAGCTTTTCTTTTTTTGTTGTTTGTTTTCTCCAAGGGAAGTCATAATAAAAGATGAGTCTGAAAATAGGCCCCGTGTCTGGTGGTTATGGATGCGCTGCTATAAATAGTGGGACTTCTGGGGGCTTTTTGGATGTCACAGTGAAATCAATCTTGGGATAATTATGCTACTCTGAAGAAGCTGGAACATCAGCTTAGTCTTTTATGTGTGAATATATAGGAGTGACTTTATTGATAGTACAATAATTGAACATTACAAAAACTGTTCAGCATCTTCCTTAAGTGTGGAAGTGCTGAGCAGTGTAACAGAAACCCAAATTTAATCCCAACAGCTTTTTCATAGGTGGGGATCCTTTGCCTCTATCACCAAGAATGTATGAAAATCAATTTTTCATCATAATGCAAGCAGCAATTGAAAAGTCCTAATATTTTTGTTTCCTTCTGAAGGGAAATGAAGTGTGACTGACATATTTTGTCTCATTTTACCAATACAGTTGTTAGAAATAGTTTCTTATTAAATGGTTTTAGGAGGGTGCTCTTATCTGTGGTCTGAGTCTCATGTGCCTCATGTGAGATTTTTAAGCCAAAACAATTATTAAATAAGATCTTTTTTTTGTTAAAAATAAACAACAATATTACTAGATCAAATTTAGAATCTGAATCTCTTAGGACTAAGAAAGTACTGCCCCAAAAAGACTGGTGATATTTATGTTAATATTTGTTTTAAAGGGAAGATAGTTTTGGGAACGCCAGGTAAATTCCCCCAATAAAAATATGGGAAGAAGTTTTGTTTTCCTACTTAGCTTTGCTCTGGAATGTGGTGCTAACAGAGGGAGAAGAGTTTCCTTGTTAATATTTTGTAATTATTTTCTGGTTCTGCTCCAAGGGTGATGGATTTTCATTGTACAGGGCAGTTGTACCTAAAGAGCTGAGAGGGAAAATGGAATGACTGGAAAGAAAATCAACTTGTGGATGTTTTTAAGTCCTTCCCATGGTTGGCATTGTGGAGGTTCCTCCTTGGGCCAGTCTGGCTGATGTCACTCAAATATTTGGGTGCCTCCCAGGAGCAGTAATCGCTGATTTTACAGCAGAGAAACTGTTAATCCATTTCTCTACCTTATGTACACACAGATTTTATGTGCACATAGATCCAAGTAGAGTGAAGACTTTGGGACAAAGCTCAAAAATGACTTTTCTAACACCTTCATGGCTATTAAAATAAGAGCATTTGAGTCCAGCCCTATCTATAGACAAGCTATAAATAGCTTCCAGCAAGAAAATGATTTGTCACCAGCAATTATTAAAAACTTTCCAGTTAAATCCAAGTTATAACCTTCTTAAAAACAGAGAGGGCTGAATTATTATTTTAGGTTTCATCTGGGTCATTTTCAAACATGAATAAAACATTTCCCTTGCACAAATCATTCATCTCCTCAAAACCTTGAGGAAAGGTTGCAGAAATGACCAGCAGAGGTGAAGATGTTCATGCAGATTTCGTGGTGATGGAAAAGCTCTTTTAGAAACAAGGGGAGAAAGCAGAATGTGAGAAGAAATCCATCAATAGCAGGGGAGAAATGAAGTGCTTTACTCAAATGGCACCACCACTGAATTAGTCAGGGGCTGAAGGCTTATTTCCAGCAAAATATGTTCACCCAGCTATTAAGAGTACCCTCATGAGGAATTCCTGCTGTGTGAGACATCAGTCACAGGCCAATCTCCTGGCTTGTATTAAAATTGCTGGGTGAAAAGGTGATTTAAAGTCTCCAGTGATTGTTACTGGATTATACATCAGGGCAGAGTGAAATGGCAAAGCTTTATTGTCTGATACTGCATTGCAAAATTGGTATTAGGTTAAATCACATTGGTTGGTCATAAATCAGAGGCACGCGGGTAAAAAATGAATATACACAACCTCTTATTGCTGTGGCTTTGTTTGTGGCTTTTTCCACTAATTCCTGCTTAAAATTCAGCTCTGGCTGCTGGAAAAGCAATCCCAAACCCATCAGTAGCTGTAAGGACCAGTGATTTGGGGGAGATGCTGCAAATGTTTGTGAGTTTGTGAGTGGCTCCACAAAAAATCACGGAGGAATAATTTGTAAATGGAAAATTTAACTGCAAAGATCATTTCTGGGTGCTTAATTACTTGATCTGATGGGAATTTTGGGGGGAATAAATCAGAAAGTTGGACAGTTCCAAGGGTGAGGCAGCTATCTCTGGGCACCCTGTGGCAGGGCCTTCCCACCCTGACAAGGAGGAATTTTTTCCCAATATCCCATCAATCCCTGCCCCTCTGGCAGTGGGAAACCATTCCCCATGTCCTGTCACTCCATGAGCAATAAAACTTCATCAAAAAATCAATTCACCAATGGCATCCAGCAAAACTTTGGATAACTGAAGTCATAGGCCCAGAGCCAGAAGCCTTCCTCTGGGCCTGTAACCTGTTCTGGTTAATATTTAATGTTTGTAGGCAAAAACAGAGTAATAAAAACGAGTTTATGAAGGAAGATTTATTTTTTTTTCTTTTTACATTTTAATTTCTTGGAATGTCTGCTTGAAATTCAAGAGTTTCCTCCTCAGATTTTTGTGTATTTACTTTTGTGGTCACCATGCAGGTTTTGGTAGCACTAAAAAGAGGTTTTACCTGTAAGAATGGAGTTCCACACCTCACTGCAATAAAGAGTCATAAAGACCACAAAGAAATGAATAAAGAAATTCCTCTGCTATTAATTGGAGTGATATTATTTCTCTGTATGTTATTTCATTTGGGCTTTGGAGGATTAATTTACTGGAAGTGTCTGAATCACAACAGAAATGCTGATTGTACTGACATTACCTTAAATGAGTCAGAAAAAAATGGGGTTTTCCATTCAAGCTCCTTCTGCTCTTTTCTTTTCCTTTGAAAGTTTTTCCTGCTTTTCCACTTGCTTTGTCCTTATGAAGATATTCAGATTCTAATTGCTTTTTGGAGATCTGGGATGTCTTAACCCAGCTCCATTTGATTTTAAACACTTGGCTACACTATGGGTTTGCATTTGGTATCTAAATATGTGTGAAGTGAAAGTTCGGGGGTAGAAGTGGAGTGAATTCCATGGGAATGAGCTGAACTGGGAATCACCTACAAGCACCAACCTCTGGTTTTGTTTCTACCTGGTTTTTTTAGCTGTTATTCCAGAAACTTCAACACTTAAACAATCTGTGGTGGCTCTTTGTGTTCAATGAATCAATTTTTGTTTGTATTCATGACTTTTTATTCAAATATGCATCAGTAGTGATGGGAGATTTATGGGATACAGGATTTCCCAGCCATCCTGAGGTTTTCCAAGTTTTTTTGTGTAAGAGGGAAGTGCTTCCCATTACCAAACCAAATCTGTTTTACAGCTGCAGCCTGAAATCTTAATTCCAGCCCCTCATTCCAACCGGAGTTTTTGACATTCCCTCTATTCCTGGTTCTGGGTAATTGCTGTGTGTTTATGGAAGCTGTGGCTCTGGAAAAGCTGGGAAGCTGGAGTCCACAGCAGCCAATTAACACTATTTAACAGCTGTTCAAAGGGATAATTGCCTGATGTTAGCATCACCTAACGTTATTTTTAATGCTAATTATGTCCAATTTACTCTCCCGAACTGACAATGGCAATATTTGTGTTCGTGCCAGCTGCACACCCGAGCTGGAGGATTTTGTGGCTGAATATTCCCTGCTGAAGGATCCTCTCCTGGATGGAGATGTTGTCACGTTTGGCTTCTCCCCGGGGATTTGTTGGTAGGATTGGAAAGCCAGAAGGAAACAAGCCACAAAAACTTCCACATCCCAGCAGACAGCTCAGATTTTGCTAATTTTTCCAGAAAATTGGTACAACAAAATAATTCCTACCCTTTTTAATGAACTTTCTGCTGTGTCAATAGTCCTGTTCACTCAGAATTTCTTGGAGAATTACATTACAACTATATTTTTTCTTTTAAATCCAGCCTCTTGATTTCTGTGAATTCCAGAAGATTTCTTCAAATTTTTTTTTAATATTTATTTGCTCCATAACCTGCTAACAGCAGTCTAAATTTTTTCCACTTTATATAAATGACTTGTTCCTCAGCTTCACTACAGTTTTACAAACTGAATAAAGCAGCATAATTTACCCATTTAGGAAAGGTCTTATTGAGTGTTAACATTTTACATTCAGGATCAAATTGAAATAATTGCCTGGAAGGAAAACACCTGAAACAAATGATGGGCCTTGAAAATAGAAATCACAGTTTCAAATAAAAATAGAGAGCCCTTCAGAAGCTGTGGTAAATGAATGGTTGGTTTAGTTGGGAAGTGGGGATTTATTAGCTTGGGTAGATTGTGATGAAAGATATCTGTGGAAATAATTGGTCTCATTTTGGGAAAATCAGGCAGTCCATTAAAACTGCTGTACACAATGATCACAGGAATGCTAATTTGGCTGGAGAATTCCGGTGATTTCTAGCACTCCCCGAACCAGAGTAAATTCCAGCCAAGAGAGGATAATTCAGGCCTTCCAGAGTGTTTTGTTTGTGCATCTCTGCATCCCCAGGAAGATTCTTGTGTGTGAATGGATGTTGTGAATCCCCCTGAGCCCCTGGGAGCCTCTCCTGAGGTTCCAAGTGCAGGCAGGGACACATCAGGAGTTGTTGAGGAGTATTTACAATTAATTTTGGGCTGAAATAACACAGAAAATGGAGTTTACCTTCCCAAATAGTGCCTGACCAACACCCAGCCCATGGACAGAGCAGGATGAGTTGTATGAGTTTTTGAGGCAGGAAAGCAGAGCTGGAATCACCAGTTAGGGCACAGGGAAATAAAATTTTCCTTTCTGCCTTTAAAGATGTAAAAAAAATAAATCAGATATAAATAAAAGAGATGTGCTTTGTTTTTAGGACAGAAAGAGGTAAAATAATCACTATTATGGAAAATAGAAGTTGGGGTGGAAATGCTTCGTTGGCACCAATGTATTTTCTGTAGGTTTGATAGAGACAGGAAAATACTTTTAATCTTTTCAATCATGATTGATATCAATCATCTAAACATGCAATTACCCAGGTATACAATTAATCAAAACACTGCGAGATGAACAGAATATCATTATTTAATTTCACCAATAAGTGCCTTGACAGAATCTGCTCTTGAATGATTTTTCCAGCACTGGCTTCAGAATTGGTTTCAAAATAAGAAATGATCTCCCATATGGAGTCATGTGTGAAAGTGTTGCTGGTTTGAAGTGTGGGAATAGTGAAGGCTGTGGGTGTTGTATCTCCTGCAGCAAAAAAGGAACATGAACCTGTGGAGCCAGACAGGAAAATGTACAGGGAGAAAGTCCAAATGAAGAAACAGTGGGTGAAGATGAAAATGTTGCACACTTTTCTATGTATTTTTTTGCTTAAAATTCTTGTAATAAAATATATTCCCTTTCCCAGCCAGGTCAGGAAGTCTCAGGGCTCAGCACTTGGGATACCAACCTATCCTGACAGCAAACCCACCTGGAAATGCAGAACTGCAAACCTTCCTGATGCTTTATAAATTCATGATTTATAAATCCTTTCCATTCTGACCAGACAAAAGGGGTTTGCTGCCATTCCAGTTTTTGAGCTCTGCTGCAGTTGGACAAGTGAGATTTGTTGTTCTTGGTGCCAGGGAAAGAATCTTCTGTGTGTAAAATGAACAGTGAACAAGGAATGACTTTGCTTGGTGTAATTTTGTGAAGCAATTTGATGGCTTTTGAAGATTCTCTGTCATCCTTGAAGCATCACTTTCCGTGAGAGCATTTGATTTTGATGCTCATATTTTCAGAGCCCAGTCTGAGCTTATACTTTCCCCTCTGCTCCTCTCCTTCCTAATCTGGAGTGCTGCTAGGATTTCCCAGGACCTTCTGTTTATGAAATGCAGAGCAAATCTGAATCTTTCATCAAAATTAAGATTGGGTTGTGCCTTATCTCTCTTTCCTCTGCATCTGGTGGATTTGCAGGTGAGCATATTTCTTTCCTGGGTAGCATAGGAACTGGAAGGGTTTTATTTTTAGTGGAAATCCAGATTAATTCCACTGTAAGGCCAGCTCATATCTCTAATGTAAAAAGTGAACTAGGATGGAATTGATTTCTGGTTTTGCTGTAAACAGTGCCATAAAATAGAGATGAAATTGAGAAGGGTGAAGTGCCTACATGAAAATATCTGTGTGTGTGTAACAGCTTCCAGTGTCTGAGATAAAAATAACACAACTAATAGGAAATATTCCCAAATTTGAGCAAATAACTCACTGAGCAGGCTTACAGCACTGAGGAACAGTTCTGCAACCATGTCTGAAGGACTAAACAAAGGAAACTCTCTTTGAAAAGCAGGAAAAAGAGCTGTGACTGCAGCCTTCATTTCCTGGGGGTGTCCCAAACCTGCTTGGATCAAGTCCCAGTCCCTCTGGCTCTTTCCCAGTCCTGCTTGGACAGGGAGACACCTCCCAAAGGTTCCAGCCTAAAGCATTTTGTGACTCTGGGCAGGACTGAGGTGACAATGGGTGGGTCAGTGTTGACTTCAGGGGAAAACTCCAGTGATTGTGGCAAAGGAAAAATCTGAGAGGAACTGCAGCCATTTTTCAGTTGTTTGGATATAAACCCCACTGTTTTCTGGGTTAGTAATGCAGTTGTATAATGCTTTCAGTAATAGGGCTTTTGAAAGTGGTTTTTGAATGAATAACAGGGTTTTTTTAGGTAATGAGGCTTGTTATCCCAATGAAAACATCCTTTCAGATCAAAGTTTACCCTCCTGCTCGTGCCAGCTCCCGTCCCTCTAAGTGCTCCTTACTCAAAGAGCGACATCTCTGACAGAAAACTAAAGAGTCTATTACACAGCAAGGAGGAAAAAAAACCAAAAACAAAACTGAATTCAGCTCAGCATTGAAAACTGCAGTTGCTTGAAAGGTCCTGCTCCCCTCTGAAGGCCCAGAGAGCCGGTGGCAACTCCATTTGTCACGGCAGCAAACGGGCAGCGTGCGGAACCCGCTGACAGCGCGCGGGGAAAGGAGATGATGGATGGTGGGTGGCCCTGGGCTGAACCAGAAACTGCCCAGGAGCTGGGCTGGATCCTGCTGGGGGCTCTGGGCTCTCCAGAGTCCCATTTCCCAGGAAAACCTGCAGATATTCTGTAATGAGGTCATCAGCTGAGTGAACCCAAGGCAAAGCTTTCCTGCAAGGAGCAAAGCTAAATGTGGCAACCGCTGCGGCTGGATTTTTCCTTAACTGATTTTCTTGGGGCAAAAAGAGGGATGGGAGAGGAGCTGTTGTAGCTTAAAAGCTGAGCTGAGGGGTGGAACTCCTCCTTTTTTTTTCAAGTTGATAAGTGTGGAGTCCTCTTCCCTCCCTGACAGTGTCACCACAGAGGAAAGTGGGGGAGGCAGGGACACTTCTCAGTCAACCTCTCACTTTAAAAGGTGATGACATTCAGATATGACACCCCAAGATCATTTAATCAGGTCACAAGAATGAGTTATATAATAACAGGATTTTTAAAACACAAAAAGATGTTTAAAACAAATGCTGACTGAAGTTTTAATATGGGTTTAAGCCAGACCTTAAATTTCCTCCCTGCTTTGCCCCTCCAAGCGTATCAGAGGGAAGCTGTGTTTCCTAACTGGAACACTGGGCTGTTCTTGCAGAGCTGGGTGGGAAATAAATTAGGCTTTCTCCAAACTCATTCCCCAAGCTGAGTTTGATGCAGGGCATGGTCAGATGCACACTGGAGCTGGAAAAGGACAGGCAGGAGCGTGGAGGGACCACCTGCTCAGCTTCAGCCTGCTCCGGAGCCAAGGAAGTCCAGATTAATTGTATTTGTATTTAACATGAGATGAGGAATAACAGACCTGACAGAGCTCACCAGCTTCAGGGCTGGGACACAAGACAGAAATCAAAGAAATTCCAAGTGAAGGGCTGGGGTGTGATGCTTTCAGGACAGTTTCAAGTAAATTGCTGTGTATTTCCAGCCTTGACATTTCAAAGGATGGAGAGGGAAGTCCAGCTCAATGCTAAAAGCATCCAGAGAGGCAGCCTTGCCTCTTCCTCTGATGGCTGCCAGTGCTGGGGTTTGCTGGAATTGCTTAAAATTGGGGAAGTGATGAAAGTGAGTTATTTCAGAGCCTGGAAACGCTGTAGAGCAGCAGCATTTTGATTCTTTGTCAAAGAGCACTGCAGGTCTGAGTGTTATTGGTAAAAACAACACAAGAAAATGATGGTTTAGGCTGTGGCCTCTTCTGTACACCCATGTATCAAACAAGGTATTTCCCTTTGGGTGGAAAAACACAGTTTTTAATGGAGTGGAGGAAAACCTTTGGAAGCTGTGCCTGGCACAGCCCTCATTAAATGCTGTATTTAGACCATGATGCAACCTGTATTTTATATTTCTGATAATACTAGAACACAAATATTCAACATCTCTATATTCTGCCCTTTGCCTCGACAGATGTCTTGGCCAGGATTAAATTAATTGCTAAATGTCTTTTCCTGCCTGACAGCTGGGAATTTGAGGCTTCAGAGGTAAATAGGTTTTGAAGCAATCCAATAATAGGCTTACAAGGCTGAGAGGCAACAGAGCTGAAAAGTGAAAAATCAAGAGGCTGGACCATTAATACCTCCTTGAAAAGTTAATCAGTCCATGACAACAGGCTGGAGTCTAAAGAGTGCCTGTGTTGAGGGGTTTGGCAGGTCAGTGTTTTGCCCCAAGTGCTCAGGTTTAGGATATTTATGCAGTTGTATGGTAAATATTTGTAGTTAATTAACTTTATTACCAAGTTGTGAGGTGATCTGAGCAGCTTTTCCCCACAGGAAGGGGTGAATGTCCTTGAAGTGCTCCTCCAAAGCTGATTGTCACTGCCTAGCAGATGTTGTCTTGTATATCCCAAATTTAGGGGTTTTTTTCCTGTATTTTGGTTCAGTGCCAAGGCACAATGGAGTTGCTGACTCCAAACACCCACAGAGGATAATGCCAAAGGATGAGAAGGATGAGGGTGGCTCTCCCAAGCCTTTTCAAGGAAAATTCAGTGTTGCTGGCTGTGTTTTCAGTGGGGACAAGAGGAAAAACAGAATATCAGAAGGTCCTTGGGGGCTTTGGGCACCAAAGGCTGCAGAAGTCGAGGTGGTGCTGGGGAGAGGGCAGAGGTTTGAGGTTGTATCTGAGAGGGAAAGTGATGGGGAGGGTTAAAAGGTTAATGGTGGAAGGAGAAAGAAAAACTTGGGGGTGACAAATTTACATGATAATGTCATTATTGAAACAAAAGTAACACTGCTGAGAGCCTCCAAAGCATTTTGCACCAAAAATACCAGTGCCCATCTGCAAAAGGGGCTGCTGGAGGTTTGTTTTCCTGTTCTCTGTCTCCATGGTAATTTAGTTTCCTGAGGGCTGAAATCCATTTGTTTAATTACTATCTTTCATTTTAATATGGTGGTGGCTCTGCGTCCCTAATTACTCTGGCTGGTGTGCAGATGTAGAGAGACCTCATTCCATGAAATGTCTCCAAAATTCTGGGGGTGTTCCTAAAATACTGGAGGTAAAACTAAAGGAACCAACATTTTAAACGTTGTGGTGATGAATTATTTGCTTTCTCTTCTGGATATTTCGTTATTTAATGATGTTGAACGCATCACAGCTCTCTTTAGACAGCTTTTGTGGAATATTGAATTCCCAAGGCATCCAGCTCTGCCCTCAGCTCTCCAGGGAGGTGTCTGGGAGGGCTCGAGCTCCCTGTTTGTGCAGCTCTGATGTTGTGGGGCTGTGTCTCAGTCCGTGTCACTGGAGCTGAACTAAGCGCTTTGTGTCGGATAAATTCCATTTCCAGGCCTTGATGCGTTTTCCCTTCACACCCCACCTTTCCCACTGTTTTTTTCCCGTGTGTCTCCACTCCCTGACTCCTGCTCCAGGAGACTGATCACCTCTCCTGTCTCCGAGTCCAACACCTCTCTTGGCCACGTGAGGTTGTGCTTGTCTTGCTGCTGCCTCCCAGGGAGGGAAGCCAATGAGGAACAGAGACCAGCCAGCAGCCACAGAGGTCAGGAAATGTTTGTTTTCCTTCTGGCAGGAGCAGCTGCATCCCCAGCACTGGACAAAATCTCCTGGAAAGCTCCTCCTGTCTGGTGGGCCTCCCATGGCCGTGCTGAGGGCAGGAGGTGGAGCCTCACTTAACCAAAGCCTTGGAAACGAAGGAAAGGAAAAACAACATCCATTCTTTTACACAGAGGGGTTGTTGATGCAGAATCCCAGATTCTGGTTGGGAAAGACCTCCAAGATCCAGTCCCAGCTGTGCCAGATCCTCTCATTGTCCCCAGCCCTGAGTGCCACCTCCAGCCCTTCCTTGGACACCTCCAGGGGTGGGGGCTCCAAACCTCCTTGGGCAGCCCCTGCCAGTGTTTAAAAATCCTTTCCAGGAACAAACCCTGCCAACCTGACCATCCTCTGGTGCAGCCTGGGGCTGTGTCCTCTCATCCTCTCAATTGTCTGTGAGAAGAGCTCATCCCTGCACAGGAGGGGAAAGCTAAACCCAGCCTGAAGCCATGACTTATTCCAGAGTGGAGAGCAGCTGGAAGCAGATATGTGAGCTCCTTGTGTCAATTAAAAGTATTGTCCAGCCCTATTTATTCTTTTTTCCCATGGAATTTGGCCCCAAACTGCAATTCCCATCCTTAATTTCCCCTTTGGCTCTGCCTTATGAACTAAATATTGACGTGCCTGGGTTTGATTCCATCGTGCTGTTAGGAGACTGCAAGAAAAACAAGGGATCCTTTGAATTTTCTTCATCAAAATGCCATCTTTTCCCATCTATCCCGTGCTCTTCTCCAAGATTTCTGCTCTCTGGGTCTCCAGCTGTGTGACAGGCAGCATCTGCTCCCAGCCTGGAGCTCTGGGTGGGCTGGCTGGGGGAGCAGGTACTGCCATTCCCTCGCCCTGCTGGGAGGGAGATTCAATTTTGGCCATCTGGCTGCTGTCTCTTAGGAGCAGAGAAAGAAGTAAAGGACCTGAGAAATGGCAGCTGGAGAGGCTGAGAAGTGAGTGTGTGACTGTGTGGAAAATGGACTTTTTGGAGCTGCTTTCTGTGCTAACCAGAGAATTTATATATATATATATATGTGTGTGTATATATATATTTTTTTTGTACTTATTTTCCTTTTTTTCTTTTTTTCAGGTTGAGGGTTTGGTTTTGTTTTCCACCAGCTGCTGTGGAATATTTGGGTTTTACATTATTTTGTCGTTTTTGGCTGAAAGAGGAAGCTGTGTTTCCTTTTCTTGATGTACAATTGCACATTCTGTTTTAAAAGCTGTAACCCCACCTTGTACTGATCAAGGTATTTTTCTTTTCTGTATGAGAACATGCAGAATTCCAAGCTTTGGTGCTAGATTTCATTCCAGTGGGTCCCCTATGAGGCTGTATCAGATGGAAAAGGAGGGGACTGAGAAAAATGAGACTTTTTTTTAGGGTAAAGTGGGTGGAGCATGGCCTAGCCAGGGACAGGGTACTGATGCAGGTAAATCATGCAGATAAATGATAATTCCCCTGTCCATCAATTAATCAGAGGCATTTCCCCTCAATTTCATGCTCTGATTGGGTAGGCAAGACTTAAAAATCCAACCTAGTTTCTACCACTGTCAATTATGATAATAGACCTTTGTCTTTTGCCTCTTCCCAGATCAGGAGCAATTTATCATCCACTTAATTGCATACAAAAAAATTCTGTTCAGCCTTGAGTTAACCAGGAAAGCAGATCCTTCCCTTTGATCCCGAGGATATGAGCTGCAGTGGGGAATTTTCTCTGCCTTCTCCTTCCTCAAAGCCAGACCTCACCTCATGACTCACTTGAAATGAGCACTGCTTAAACAAAGGAGAAATTAAGTCAGGAGGCCCTTGCGAGGATGATTCACAATCCATATTAAAAATCGCCTCGTCATTTAGTGATATCAAACCAACGTGCACACAGATCTTTTTGCCTTCAAACACTTCCCTGGTGAATAATTGCATCCTTCCAGCTTTGCTCTGCTGTTGCTCTGCAAGTTCCAGGGCAGATGTCCCTGGAGGAAAAGCTGCTGCTGAGCTCTGGGGTTTTGCTGATTAAAGGTTACCAAATGCTGCTTAGAAAGTTCACCAGAAGAGACAAAAAGCTTTTCTGGGAAGTGGGAGAGGGATGTGAGAGCTGGGATGGGATTCTTTAGGGATGTGAGAGATGGGATGGGATTCTTTAGGGATGTGAGAGATGGGATGGGATTCTTTAGGGATGTGAGAGCTGGGATGGGATTCTTTAGGGATGTGAGGGATGGGATGGGATTCTTTAGGGATGTGAGAGATGGGATGGGATTCTTTAGGGATGGTGGGGGCCAGGGATGCTGCAGATCCCAGTTTGAGGTCACGTCTGGAGGCTGAGGGACTGAGGGAAGCAATGGGAGGACCTCTGGGGAGTGTTGTATCCATGGATGCAAGCACAGCATCCTGGAGTATCCACCTCCATCTTCCCAGGTTCCTCAGATGTGTTCAGTGCAAGCATTTTCTCCTTACACTGTTTCTACACATCTGAACTCATTGTGTGCTCCCTGCTGGAGAAATGGCATGGATGTGTCAATGCAAACATTCCTGAAGATTCCCTTTGTCCTTTCCAAATGTCCCTGCTGTGCTGTGACAGGACCCTGGTACAGACTATGGACGTGTTGAGTCTTTTATATTTGACAGAAGCCTGAATACTGGTTTATTTTCCTATTATTATTAATCCTGGCTGATTTCCTGTTTTCCATATTGGACTGGAAACCTGGATTTTCTGAGGAGGTCAAACCCCACAGCAGTCTCTGTGGCAGGGAAACTTTTCCCATTTAGCTCAAGCTAAATGCAAAAGGTGCTGGAAAACTTTTCTCATTTAGCTCAAGCTGGAAGTGCAAGGAGTGGCCAAATGCCAGCTCATAAACACCAGAGGTACCAAGTGAATAAAAACCCACCCTGAAGCAGGGAGGATGTGGAATTACAGAGCCAGACACATCCAGGTGGGGATCCAGGAGCTCTGGGGCTGCAGGGAGGATGGACAGGAGCTGAGTGCTTCTCCCAGAGCCCACAGCACTGAATTTTACTGGCCTTGTGTAATGCAGGGGAATTTCTTCCCATCAGAATGATCTTCTGGAATGTAAACCAGGGAATGGCTCCTTGGAGAATGGGGAGATGCGAAATGCATTGATGTGAGCAGATTAAAGTCAGCCCACTGACCTGCCAGCACATACTGATTCTACAGCTGATGTTAAAGGAAATAATGTGATAAAAATTTGATCTTCTACATGAATCTAATTTTAACTTGGTTTATTCAGTAGCAGACCACAGGCAGGGTTTGCTTCTGCCTCTAGGTCAACAAATCCTTCAGGTTATATGAACAGCAGAACAAGGAGCTTTATTAATTTAGGTGGTTATTATGTGTTAGTGTATCCAGGGAAGAGTAGGGAGCTGAGGAAGGGGCTGGAGCCCCAGGAGGGGCTGAGGGAGCTGGAAAGGGGCTCAGCCTGGAGAAAAGGGGGATCAGGGGGAATTTCTGGCTCTGCACAAGTCCCTGGCAGGAGGGGACAGCCGGGGGGATTTGGGATCTGCTCCCAGGGAACAGGGACAGGAGGAGAGGGAACAGCTCAGGCTGGGCCAGGGGAGGCTCAGGGTGGGCAGCAGCAGGAATTTCCCCATGGAAAGGTTGGAAGAGGCTGCCCAGGGAGGTTTGGAGTGCCCATCCCTGGAGGTGTCCCAGGAATGCCTGGACATGGCACTCAGTGCCCACTGGGGATCAATCACAGCTTGAACTCAGTCTGGGAGAACTTTCCAAGCCAAGTCTTTCTCTGTGCTCCCTGTGGATGAGGCTGTCCAGACACACCCTGGGCTTTGTTGCCTCAGTCCAGTTGGACTTGAGTGTGAATATTTACCTGTTCAAAGTGAGCACTGGCTTCAGGAGCAGCCAGCTGTGCACCCTCCCTTGAGAGCCACAGCAGCCCTGCCTCTCCCTAAGGAGCCAGGAAAGCTCCTGTCTCTTGTTCATGGCTGCTGGAAGTTCCTCAGTCCCCAAACACAGCCCTGCAAGTACCTCACTCTACAATTTATGTGACAAGGAATGACGTGCAAACATCTCTGGAAGTTAAGTATTTGTGTAAATTATTGAAGAGAGACATTCCGAGTGACAGGCTGGATGAATGCTCTCCGGAAAGCCTCCAGACTTGTGGTGAGGAAAAGGAGACTCGGGGAAGCTCTGGGAAATATTTAACTCTGGAAGTTGTAGTCATTCCAACCCCCCTGCTGTGGCCACCTCAGTTCCAAACCCTGGCCAGCCTCACCTTGGATGCTTCCAGGGATCCAGGGGGAGCCACAGCTTCTCTGGGAATCCCATCCCAGCCCTGCACCACCCTCACAGGGAAGAATTCCCTCCAGATCTCCAACCTAAATACTCATTTATTTTCAAAATATTCCATTTTCCTGCCACTATCTGCTCATGGAAAGGTCCTTCTCCCTCTTTTACAAGCTCTGTTCAGGTACTGGAGGCCACACTAAAGGATTCTCCTCTTTTCCAGGCTGGCCAACCCCAGATCTCCCAGCCTGTCTCCAGACCAAAGGTGCTCCAGGCTAAAAAAATCCCCCCAGTGAGGTGATTCCTGTCAGTCCACAGGGTCTGTGCTATATTTATAAATGTTGGAGTCTGGGCTCTCCTTCCACTTGGTCTGAGGGTGTTTATCACCACATTTCAACGAGACTCCTCATGAAAACACAGAAGTGAGCAAATCATCCCAGTCCTCCTTTCCAAATTTCTGTGGTGATGAAGGAAGACACTTTTGTTCCAAAGGCCTCATCAGCTGCCATTCAAATTCTTCACAAATTATTCTATGTTCCACTACACTGTTTAAGTTTTGTACCTTTTTCCTTCCAGCAGGCTGCAATTTTCCCAGAAATAATAAAAAAATCAGAGCAGGGAGACCTCATACAGCAAAATTTCCAACTCTTACAGCTCCCTTCTTTGAACTCATTTGAAAATCTCCCCTCTCACAACTCCTCCCTGACACGACCTGGAGCATCTTTCATGTCATCCTGCTGTGTGGCAAAGTTGTGTCTTCCAGGGAAGAAAACATCCACTGGACATGAGAACTCTTCCAGGCTTTTGTGGGAATACAACAATCTCGGGAACAGGGGAAGATGCCACAGGGAATGTGATTTTCAAAATGATTTTTTTCTTTGTTTTTTATTCTGCTCCAGTGCTTTGAGTGAATTTGTTCCCCTGATTTGATTTGTTATGTGGTTGTTGTAGCTCGAAGCCTGGTTCTCAACAATTGCAGAAACATCAAGGCCACGTCAAGTAATTTTCTGCTTTAATTTCAAAATATAACTTCTTTTTATCTGTTGGTGTTCAGTGATAAACATCGATATCGTCATCAAGACCACTCACAAGATAGTGGTGCATGTGATAATAATTTAAATTCTATAGGGTTTATATGGAAAATTGATTGAGGGATGACACTGTGCAAAATTAGCCTGAATATTTACTTTGTGTTTTCTAATTAAGCAGTTTTCATTGCTGAATGAAAGCAATGAAAGGATTCCTCTACACAAATTTTTATCAAGATTCACTTTCAGTTTTTATTCTTGAATTTTCTTCCTGAATATTAGAACTAAATCAGTATTTTTGATTCTCCAAGGAGCTATAAATATATATATATATATTTATATAATCTCACTAATGGAAGTGCCAGAATTTATGTGGTTGTTCTCTCTAAAAGCAACCTGATAAATTGATTTATTTAGAGCTTTTCAAGGAATTAAAATACCTTCATTCTTGAAAATCTCTGTGTTTCTACATCCCTAAATAGAATTTCTGTGTTTATGAATCTAATGCAGTTTTTTAGTCACTGACTCTTTAAAAAAGGGAACAAACCCAGATGTTTGGTCTCCTGGGCATCCATTGTTGATTTTTTTATTGCACTTGTAGAGGCAATAAAAATGTTTCTAAAAATTGTGTTTGCAGCTTCCCACACTGATAATTTTTGAGGAAGAGTGAGGCAACATTATCTTTTCTGATACCTGGCCTGGTGATATTGATTTATAGATATCCAGAGAAAACCTGATGGTACAGGATTTGGAGATATTTAAATATTAGGATGTATTTAGTCCAAAGTGGTGGAACACACCCTGGTTCCTGTTATCCAGAGAAATTTTATCAGATGTGAGAGATTTATTTCTTTATTATGGCCACAGAAGTCTTGTGGGTTTTAAGGTGGTGCTTTTCATTTATTTCAATAAAAATCAGGTTTCCCAGAGGATTCAGGCTGAGCCAGGGGAATGAAATGCTGGATTTTCTCAGCCATGAGCACAGATTTTGCCAGGAAAACCTTTCTCCACACTAATTTTTCCATGGTTGGAAGCTGGTGTTTGCACGAATTTTAGCTCCTAGGGAAGTCTGTGTGTGTTTGGAATGTTGGTTAGGAAAGGAAATCCATATATTTTTTTTGACCTCCCCAAATCCTGCATTTGTCAGTCTTAAAGATTTAAAATTCCTGGGCATTCTGTGAATACCAGCTTTTAGTGGAGTCTCCCATGGGATGTTCCCATCAAATCCCAGCTTTGTCTGGAATAGAGTGGGAGATGAGAATTCCCTGGCTGGGTGGCTGACTCCTTGTGTTTAGCACCTCCTGTACTGAACAGTCCAACTCCACCCACCTGAATTTACCCTTTGTGTCTCTAGCATTAATTATTATCATCAATTTTTAACTTTTGCCTTCCTTTTGTGACCAGGTAATTACTGAAAATCACGGAAAGCTTTGGGTTGGAAGGGACCTTAAAGATCACCTTGATCCATCCCCCTCCATGGGCAGGGAACTTTCCACTAGACCTGGCAGCTCCAGGCCCTATCCAGTGCAATTTCCATCATAATCAGTATCAATCTCAATTATTCCATATCCAGGGAATGACTGGAATCCCAACAAAAGGCTCAGTCTTTACTCACTTTTCTTCCTTTTCCATTGTACAAAAGCTCCTCAGTGCTGTGCTGGCTTTCAATAAGGAATGAGGCTCCAATTGTCTGTGAGTAGCTGATATATCAATTTAAATATATTTGGCCATTAATTAAGTCTTCTTCTTTTTACATGCAAATGGATTTCTCTCCAGGGAATTAATTACAGAACAAATTTCAAGCTAATCTATCTTTGCAGTCCAACACAATGTTGTGCTATAAAACCCACTCTCAAAATGAAGCTGCTCCTATTTAATGAATTGCTCTCAAATTTTTCTAAACAATTTGGCACAATCCAGTTAAACAAAACCAGGAATCAGCCTAGAACTGACTTCTGAACATCCCAGTGCAGTGGCTCTGGTTGATAGGATTGCACAGGGATTTGGGAGAGGAGCTGATGGATTCAGAGATGGTTGCATGTTTTGGTTTTTTAAAGGCATATAGAAATCTGGATTTAATTTGGATTTTTTATATTATTGACTGCAATTCTTCCATGAAAACAGATTAAAGCCCATGCTCACAATTTGATTTTTTTTTTTTTTTATAATTCTATCATATCCATCTTTTAAAAAAACTAAATCTTCCAATAATCCTTCTATTCAAACTGATAGTGATTATTTTTCTCAGGACATGAATATCCTTTCTATAGGAATTCCTCCTCTCCTGGAATGAGGACTAATTTCTTCTGCACCCTTGATCCTGCAAAACCTTATCCATGGACATACATTTAGTAATGTCTGGAATAGTTAGGTGTGATTTTCTGACCCATCCAACTTTCTTTAAAGACAGGGAAAACTGGGTGTCCTACACTGGTATCAAACCCACCCTATTCTTGGCAAGAATCTGATGCTCTGGAAGGAAATTAAGATTAATGTGCATTTTTAACTTATTTTAAAATATTATAATATTTCAAAATATGTGAGTATATAAATATTAAATATATAAAATAAATCTATATTTCTATATAAAATATAGAAATATATATAAATTTATATATAAATTTATAATATATTAATAGTTGTCTAATAGTGATTATTGGTGTGAAGAACTCAGTGGTGCAGTGCAGGGTGCAAAACCCTTCCAAGCCCCAGGAATGCC